>NC_041732.1:18809532-18902665 GCF_004115215.2 Ornithorhynchus anatinus
AGAGGAGCTCAGTTTGGAACGCCTCTTGGAGGAGGTGATTTTTAAGTAGGGTTTTGAGAGGGAAAGAGAATCAGTTGGCGGAGGTGAGGAGGGAGGGCGTTCCAGGACCGCGGGAGGACGTGACCCAGGGGTCGACGGCGGGATAGGCGAGACCGAGGGACGGTGAGGAGGTGGGCGGCAGAGGAGCGGAGCGTGCGGGGTGGGTGGTAGAAAGAGAGAAGGGAGGAGAGGTAGGAAGGGGCGAGGTGATGGAGAGCCTTGAAGCCTAGAGTGAGGAGTTTTCGTTTGGAGCGGAGGTCGATAGGCAACCACTGGAGTTGTCTAAGAAGGGGAGTGACATGCCCAGATCGTTTCTGCAGGAAGATGAGCTGGGCAGCGGAGTGAAGAATAGACCGGAGCGGGGCGAGAGAGGAGGAAGGGAGGTCAGAGAGAAGGCTGACACAGTAGTCTAGCCGGGATATAACGAGAGCCCGTAACAGTAAGGTAGCCGTTTGGGTGGAGAGGAAAGGGCGGATCTTGGCGATATTGTAGAGGTGAAACCGGCAGGTCTCGGTAACGGATAGGATGTGTGGGGTGAACGAGAGGGACGAGTCAAGGATGACACCGAGATTGCGGGCCCGAGAGACGGGAAGGATGGTCGTGCCATCCAAGGTGATAGAGAAGTCTGGGAGAGGACCGGGTTTGGGAGGGAAGATGAGGAGCTCAGTCTTGCTCATGTTGAGTTTTAGGTGGCGGGCCGACATCCAGATGGAGACGTCCTGGAGGCAGGAGGAGATGCGAGCCTGAAGGGAGGGGGAGAGGACAGGGGCGGAGATGTAGATCTGCGTGTCATCTGCGTAGAGATGGTAGTCAAAGCCGTGAGAGCGAACGGCTCACAGAACAGCCCTCACAGAACAGCCCTGCAGGGAGGCCTAGAAGAGCTTCCAGCTAACAAACCAGAAAGCACCTAGCTAGCTACATTCTTAACACTTCACTCTCCCCACCACCCCCAACTTCCTCAGAGGCAGTCACAGAGGCATTTTAAGCTCTGCAGGGGATGAGGATGTGCAGGGTGAACCTGAGGGCAGGAATGGGAGTTCATGGAGGATGGAACCATCTATAGATTTAAGGGCACTGGATCTTCTAATTCCCACAGTCAAGTCCAACAGAACCAGTTCCCTACACAAGGTCTTAACCCCCATTTGCAGAACCAGCCTCAGTGTTGAGAGTGACAGCCCTCTCTCCTCACCACAGCCTCCTCCTCCTCCTGCTTTAACCGCTAATCATCCACATTTACCCCCATCACCGTCCCTTAGAGATGGTACCTCAGCTTCTGATTCTACCTCTCCAGGGCAATCAGCTGCTCTGTGTCCTCACTGGAGGGGCAACAGTCCTCTTGGTCAAGAAGTGTGGTGAGAAACCTTTGGGGGGAGAAGTGAGCTGATTCCTCTCTTCCCCTCACCAGAACTCCTTGGACATCCACCTCCCAATCTGGAGGCTCTGAGTAGGATTTAGGAAGTCTTTGAAAGCTCCAGCCTGCTCACTGTGTCGCACTTGGTTCACCCCCACCATCAACCCATCCTCACACATCCTCCCACCCCTCACCCCCATAGTGGACATGCCAGCAGTTTTCAAAAACTTTGAAAACCTCAGTGAAATTCTTTCTTCTCCAAAAGGTTTACCCTGACTGAAGCTCCCATCCTCCCCAACCTCAACTAACCCCACCACACACCTTTTTTTCCCTTCCAGCTCACTCACGCACTTAAGCTCACCCACCAAGCACTGAAGGATTCACCACATATCCTTACACTCAGATCCTTCCCTTACCACTGTTGTATCCTCCCCATTCAACTGATGATGGACCTAAAAGATTCAAAAGGAACAATGTTAAATTGTGGAAGCCAATCATATTGAAGGTATAAGGGAAGGAAACACTATAATGAGAGCAGAGAAGTGGGTGACAGGTGTGCTGAGTTGATGTGTCAGGGCTGCAGGTAATGTCTAATTGTTATATTACACCCTCCTAAGCATGGAGTACAGTACAAAGTAAGAGCTCAAATACCATTGTTTGCAGGAGGGAAGTGTCTCCGAACTTATACAGCCTCAGAGAAATGCTGGAGAATAAAAAGACAGTTTGAGTGGCCAGGAAGCCTTCTGAGATGCAGTTTTAGATACTGCGGCCCACTATTCACCCCTCATCCCCAACACAGGCATTAATGAAATTAGGATAGGTGAGAGATGATACCTCCAATAGAACAGCCCCACCGGGAGGCCTTTGAAAAATATTACGCTACCCAGAAGAGCTTCCAGTTCACAAGTCAGTGCTAACAGTGCTTGGCACATAGTAAGCGCTTAATAAATGCCATTATAATTTTTATTATTAAGCCAGAAAACAGATTCAAGGTTACCCAAAACTCAACACCTCCTACTGCTTTTTTGCCTAAACTCACTAAACACTTAAAACGACGCAAACACAGGCAGCTCTGAGTAGAGTGAGGCTCTGAAGGCTTATATAGGACAGGGATGGTACTAATCCCCTTGAATGGAAGCAGCTGGGTTAGAGATCAAATGACCTGGGAAGAAGCCCGAGCTGCTTCACTGGAGAAGGGGATGGTTTTGGGAAAGATGAAGGAAGGGATGCTGGGAGAAGGGGAGCAGGGGTAGAGGATCTATAACTTGAAGGTCAGGGGTTCTAATCCCAGCTCTGCCACTTGTCTGCTGTGCAACTCTGGGCAAGACACTTCACTTCTCTGACTTCAGTTACCTCATCTCTAAAATGGGGATTGACACTGTGAGACCCATTTGGGACAGGGACTGTGTCCAACCCAATTGGCTTGAATCCACCAGGGCTCAGTACAGTCCCCGACACACAGTAAGCACTTAACAAATACTATCATCATTATTATTTAAGGGTTTGTCCAGAGAAACCCAAATTCCCAACAGCTGTCCAGTGGGTCTCATCTCTGGCTTGATTCCCCACCCCACCTTCCTGTCCTGTCTCAGTTCCCTTCTCACAGCCCCCACATCTGGGCAGTTGTCACTGGACCCCAGGAACAGTCAGGGCAACCTGGCCCTTCAAAGCAGACAGACCATCACTTTCCTCACCTTCAGAGCCTTCCTAAAATCACATCTCCTCCAAGAGGTCTTCTCCATCTAAGCCTTCATTTTCTCTATTTAATAATAATGGTATTTGTTAAGCACTTACTATGTGCCCGACACCATTACTAAGATCTGGAGAAGAAGAAAAGAGTTGATTTTGGTTTTATTTTGTGCATGCGTGTTGTGTTTTACTGTTTCATCATTCCTGATGTGTCTGTCCCCACTCTCTCAGAGCAGGAGAAGGAGGCCTAGAAGATTGCAAACAACCTAGTTTTGGGGGGTGGCTCGGGGTGGGGGGCAAACACTGTTCCTGTGTCTGAGAGCACAGGGCATCTCACACTTCCCTTCTCCCCCCCCACCCCCTCCAAGACACAGGGCTCACTGCAGAGCCCTCCTCTGGGTAGGAGGCAGTAGAATTTGGGTCTAAGGGAAGCAAGGTGTCCCTGGAGCTTATCCTGTCCTGACGGAAACCCATCTGGAGTTGTGGAACCCTATCTTAAAGGGAGTCTGAATTAGTGAGTCTGAGGGGCCGGGTTCCCCCATTCTGCTCTCTTCAGTCCTCCTCTGTGACCAAATCCTTCAGTCTCCAGCAGACTCAGTTGTTTCATAGCTGGAGAGGGAGGGGTTGCAGATAAACTAGGGTTTTCTTGCAGGTTCCAGTTCCTTCTCTTCTATGAAACGCTGAACCTATCATCAGGAGAACTGCGCTGTATAGACAGATGATCCCAGCTAAGCTGACTGCAATGCTCTGCCCTATTGATACTTAGTGGCCCCCCTTCTCAGAACCCCAGCTCTGTTACTCCAGGAGGGCCTCATTCTCCAGAGACTGGAAGTCCAGCACAACTGCACAAGTCAACCTCTACTGCCAAGCCTGGCTACTCTGCTCCTCCCAAACAACACCCCTGATCGTGGTCTCGGAGAGGAGCCCGCAAGACTCTGCTTCTCAGAGTTGAATGGAGCAAGACGCACTGATGGCCACCGCTTTCCGGCTCCAGACCACTAGAAATCCCAGGAGCCACCTAAAGACAAAGAAAAGGATTCCCTTTCTCCAGGGATTGAGTATAATGTAGGGTGACCCTACATCATCAGGGACTTGTGGACACAGGGAGAATTTTTCCCGTCTCTTGGATTCAAGTTCTCAAGGTCCTCTGAGTCCCTTCAGCTCAATCTAATCAGAACCAGTTCCCCTGCACAGAGCTTCAGCTTCCAGAACCAGCCGTCTGTACCAAGGGTGGGCAGCCCCCACTTTCACTATTCGTACTCCCAAAAGCTTAACCAGTTCTATCAGTGTCTCTCTCTCTCTACACATCACCACACACTCCCACTCCCAACAAACAAAAAATAAACCCTCCCTTTTGCAGTGGCGACATGATCACAGCTCCATCTATGCCAGGGTGGCAAATTCTGAGAATTGATTTGACTGGATCCACACTGCAAGGGATGGTCCTCAAGTCCAGGACGAGCTATTGAACAGTCTCTGTTAGGAAGAGTAATAGTCGGTCAGATTTTCCCTCAAGTCATCCTACCTGAGCTGTGTACTGTAGGGGTTGGTGCTCTGGGACCCCTGTCTGCACAGGTGCCAATGGGACACAGATCTAGTGCAGGGGATGAAGGGCAGGAGACTTGTCAATCACCACCAAAGCCTCCTGTGGATAGGGGCAGTAGAGCCTGGAGCATGGGTCTGATAAAGATGAGGTGTCACTAAAGCTTCTCCACCTGTCTTGGCTAAAACCCATTTGGGCTAAACCTCGTCTTAAGATACATTGTGGATTATAGGCAGCTTAGTTTTCTTGCAACGTACTTGGCCCTCCACCAGTCCCCTCGTCCCAAGACACTGGACCTTAACAGAGAGGTGCAGAGACAGAACACACTTAAGCAAACTGCTTCACTCTTATACTAAACAAATGCCAACCTGAACTTCAGGATCCATCTGTGTCACTCCAGAAATGGCTTGTCCTCCAGGGACTGGAGGGTCCAACCAGCTACGCATAGAGTAATTTCACTTTCCTAATACAATGCCTGCCTCAGTCCCTCCCCCGCACCCCACCACCCATACTCCTGTGACCTGATGGAACCCACTCAATTCTTCTCAGAGAGCAGTAGGGTGGACACTATGATGGACACTAATCCTCCACCTAGACTATATTGCCAGAAGCCACCAGCCTTTACAAAACAAGCCCAACAGCCCTGGAGGGAGGCTTTTGGCCTAGAACCTGACCTAGAACAACTTCTACCTACCAAACCAAGAAAGCACCTAGCCCAGCTTCACTCAACACTAGACTGTCCCCTACCACCGCTGCAACCCCTCCAACTCCCTAAGAGGTAGTCACTGTCAGGACCAATGGGTTTCAGCTCTGGAGGGGCTAGAGATGATCAGGGTGACCCTGGGGTCAGGGCTTTGGGTTCAGGGAGGATTGACTCATCTACAGAATTAAGGCTCCTGGATCTTCTCAGTCCCACAGTCAAGTGAGACAGAATCAGTTCCTTTCACAGGGCCTTAAGTTAACCACTGTTTGCAGAACCAGCCTCAGGTTGGTGACAGGCCCCTCTGTTCACGTCTTCCTCATCCTGCCATAACCCTTAATCATCCACACATGGGCCCATCACCTTCCCATAGAGATGAAAGCTCAGCTCCTGATTTTACCTCTCCACGGAGTCCACCTGCTCTGCATCTTCACTGCAGGGGAAACAGTCCTCATGGCCAAGACGTGTGGTGAGAAGTTTCGGGGCCCTCTCTTCCCTTCAGCAGAAACCCTTGGACATCCACCAACAGATAGCTCATGAGTGGTGTTTAGGAAGCCCCTGCACAGTCCAGCCCCATCGTTGTGTCTCACGTGGACCAGAGTCTCCCACCTACATAGTGGACATGCTAGTGGTCTCCCAAAATTATAATGCTGCTACCGAAATAGTTTCTTCTACAATAAGTCGCTCCTGACTAAAGCTCACATGCTCCCCATCCCCTACCCAAATACACACACATGCACACACTTTATTTTCCCTTTGAGCTCACCCATGCATTTTGGCACACCCACCAAGCACTAAAGTATTCACCCCACAACTCACTACTTGTCAGTTATGTGACTTTGGGCAAGTCACTTCACTTGGCCTCAGTTACCTGATCTGTAAAATGAGGATTAAAACTGAGCCCCCCATGGGACAACCTGATTACCTTGTATCTGCCCCAGTGCTTAGAACAGTGCTTGGCACAGAGTAAGCATATAACTAATACCATCATTATCATTCTTCTTCTTCTACTCAGACCCTTCCCCATACCACATTATTTGGGTCCTCCTCATTCAACTGATGCTGGACCCATAAGATTGAAAGGGAACTATGTTAGTTTGTGAAGAACAAGCATAACTGAAGGTGTAGGGGAAGAAGACACCATAATGAAAGCAGAAAAGTGGGTGCAGGTACATTAAAATGTTGAGTCAGGACTGCAGTGAACATGTCCAACACTCTCTTGTACTGTACTCTCCCAACCTTGTAGTACAGTGGTCTACACATAGTAAGCACTCAATAAATACCACTGTTTGATTGCAGAAAGGAAGTGTCTCTTTGAATTGCCATAGCCACAGAGAGAGGCTAGAGAACAAAGCAGTATGAGGAGCCAGGAAGCCTTCTGTGATGGAGTCTTAGGCCCTTCACCCCACTACCCACACATCTCACAGGCATGAAGGAGATAATAATAATAATAATGTTGGTATTTGTTAAGCACTTACTATGTGCAGAGCACTGTTCTAAGCGCTGGGGTAGATACAGGGTCATCAGGTTGTCCCACATGAGGCTCACAGTTAATCCCCATTTTACAGATGAGGTCACTGAGGCACAGAGAGGTGAAGTGACTTGCCCACAGTCACACAGCTGACAAGTGGCAGAGCTGGGATTCAAACCCATGACCTCTGACTCTCAAGTACAGGCTCTTGCCACTGAGCCATGCTGCTTCTCTGAGATCAGGAAAGGGGGCAGGATGGTACCTCCACACAACATCCTGACAGGGTGGCTTTTAAGGAAATTACCAGGCCCAGAAGAGCACTCCCCTACCCCCCATTAGCAAGCCAAAAAGCAGATTCAAAGTTATCCAAAACTCAGCACCTCACTGCCCCCCAACAGCTCTTTTCTCCTCCTAAATTCAACAGTCACATTAAGGCAAACTCATTCGGCTCTGAATGGCCTCAGCCTCTGGAGGCTTCTATAGGTCAGGGTGGGGCCGGCCTGACGTCAGTAATCCACCTGATTGGAAGCAGCTGGGTTACAGATCAGGTGTTCTGGGAGAAAGATCCAGCCGCTTCACTGCAGGAGGGGATGGCTGTGGGAAAAATAGGGTAGGATAGGAAAGGGGATGGGGACAGGATAAGATTGGATCTGTAGCATGAAAGGGTTTGTCCAGGGAAACACAAATTACAACCAGCTATCTAGGGGGTCTCATCTCTGGCTTGACCCCCACCCCACCTTCCTGTCCTGTCTGAGTTCCAGCCCCACGGGCCCCTCGTCCAGGCTGCTCACACTGGACCCAAGGAGCAGTCAGGGCAGCTTGGACCTTAAAAGCAGACAATCACTCTCCCCACCTTCAAAGTCTCCCTAAAATCACATCTCCTCCAACAGGTCTTCCCCCACTCAGATCTTATTTCCTCCATTTAATAATAATAATTATGGTGTTTGAGCACTTACTACAATAATAATCAACAATTATGGTATTGTTAAGTTCTTATATCTGCCAAGCTCTGTTCTAAACGCTGGGGTAGATACAAGGTAATCAGGCTGCCCCACAAGGGACTCACAGTCTTTAATCCCCATTTTACAGAAGAGGGTGACTGAGGCACAGAGAAGTGAAGTGGCTTGCCCGAGGTCTCACAGCAGACAAGCTGGGATTTAGAAACCCACATCCTCTGACTCCCAAGCCCCTGCTCTTTCCAATAAGCCATTCTGCTTCTCTATGTGCCAGACACTGTACTAAGCACACAAGGGAGTGAGAGAAGAGGAAAAGAGCTGAGTTTGTTTTGTATTTTGTGCATGTGTGTTGTGTTTTACTGTTTACTGTTTCATCGCTCCTGATGTGTCTGTCTCGTAGTCTTTTCAGGAGTTGGAGAAGGAGGCATAGAAGATTGCAGACAACCTAGTTTTTTGAGGGAGGGCTGGGGGACAAACACTGTTTCTATTTCCAACAGGACAAACTCGCTCTCTCCTTATTCCCCACACCCAACCGCCCACCCCCTCCAAGACACAGAACTCACTGCAGAGCCCTCCTCTGGGTAGGAGGCAGGAGAGCCTGGGTCTAATGGAAGCAAGGTGTCACTGGACCTTCTCCACCGGTCCTGAAGGAAACCCATCTTGAGTTGTGGAATCGGACCTAAAGTGACACATGTGGATCAGTGAGCCTGAGGGGCCAGGTTCCCTCACCCTGCCCTTTGAGATCTGCCTCTGTGGCCAAACCCTTCAGTCTCCAGCAGACTCGGTTGTCTCAAAGCTGGAGAAGGAAGCATAGGAGATTGCAGACAACATACGTTTCTTTTGCAAACGCCGTTTTCCCTCTCCCCCACCAAACATTGAACCTCTCATCAGGAGAGATGTACAGACAGATGTCCCTTCAGCTAAGTTGACTGCAACACTCGGCCCTTATTTATTCATTTATATTCTTGGCCACCTCCCCCTCTAGACTGTGAGCTTGTTTTCAGGAGAAAATGTGTCCATTTGTTGTTAGATTGTACTCTCGAAGCACTTAGTACAGTGCTTTGCAAACAGTAAGTGCTCAATAAATATGGCTGATTGAATGAATGAATGCTCTATTGATGCTGAGAGGCCCGTTCCTCAAAACCCCAGCTCTGTTACTCCAGGAGGGTCTCATTCTCCAGAGACCGAAGGTCCAGCACAACTGCACAAGTCAACTTCTAGACCCAAGCCCTGATTACTCTGGTCCTCCCAAACAGCCCCCCGCTCACTGAAATGTGCCATGTGCCTCTGTGGGACAGGAGGACTTGAGATCATGGAGGTGCCTTGAGAGCCAGTGAGCCTCTCCCTTTAGGTATCCATGGCACCCTAGTGATCTCAGAGCTGAAAAGAAGGAAAGGAAAAAAAAGAAAGAACTTTCCTATCATAATTTTCTGTTAATTGATTTCAGCTTTTCTTAATTAGCCTCATTACCTTAGAAACAGTACAGTAAAATAAAACTTGACAAAAACTGTAGGGTCCTCAATGGACTAGGGCTAAGGGTTTTACCTTAGCAAAACAAAGTTGTGAGTTCTAATTGCACCTGTGGAAGTAGAATCCTTTTAAGATCCTAACACAAAAGTCAGGAGTAGAACACAGGTCTCCAGACTCTCGGGGCAGTTACTTTTCCTGTAAGCTACGGCGGCCCTCTTCATCCTATTTTGAGCCGAGAGGAAGAAAGAAGAAGAAAGAAGAAAGGAGAAGGAAGAAGAAGAAGGGAATTGCAGACAGTGCAGTTTCTCCTTTCTCACACTCCCCCCGCCCCCCCTCCCCTCAAACTCCCCACCACTGGCTTCTCCTGGAAGGATGGGTGTACAGGCAAAACCCTGACAGGTTGACTGCTACACTTTGCCTCACACTTAACATTGGGCCCCCAGAGAGCCTCACAACCATCAGTACTCCTGGAGCCTTAGATACCCAGGAAGGCTGCAGACCAGGCAGATATCTGTTCCCCGTACAACACGTGCCTTCTCTGTTCTCTGGATTCCCCAACCATCCCCCCTGCTGAGTGCCTCATCCTAAACGCCCCCATGGTTCTGCCTCTCAGAAAAGGGGATGGAGTGGACACAGACACAGTCCCCACCTTACGGCTGACACTGCATCTCTCCCCTGTCCCCCTTCTCTCCCTAAAAGGAAGGCACTGGTCCCACAAAAACACATATTTTGAAGAAATCCATAGCAGAAAGAAGGGAGTATTAAATAAAGCAGAGGTGCAAACATTTCCTCTATACAAGTGAAGCTTTTACTAGTCATACTATCAAGTTAGCAATTTTCTATGATGACTGGGAATTTGGCACAATTTTCTTAGACTTCCCCAAATTGTCCATTAGGCTTAGAAAACTGGTTGTACATTGTTGTGAAGTGACCCTCCATGAACCCACACTTCAGTGGGCAGTCCTCCAAGCCGGGAAGATACACTGACAGTGTCTGTAGAGAGAGTAATAGTTGGCCGTCTAAACTTTCCCATTTCATTCCATTTCATTCATTCAATAGTAATTATTGAGCGCTTACTATGTGCAGAGCACTGTTACTAAGCGCTCGGGATGAACAAGTCGGCAACAGATAGAGACGTCCCTGCCGTTTGACGGGCTTACAGTCTAATCGGGGGAGACGGACAGACAAGAACAATGGCAGTAAACAGCGTCAAGGGAAGAACATTCGTAAAAACAATGGCAACTAAATAGAATCAAGGCGATGTACAATTCATTAACAAAATAAATAGGGGTAACGAAAATATATACAGTTGAGCGGACGGGTACAGTGCTGTGGGGATGGGAAGGGAGAGGTGGAGGAGCAGAGGGAAAAGGGGAAAATGAGGCTTTAGCTGCGGAGAGGTAAAGGGGGGATGGCAGAGGGAGTAGAGGGGGAAGAGGAGCTCAGTCTGGGAAGGCCTCTTGGAGGAGGTGATTTTTAAGTAAGGTTTTGAAGAGGGAAAGAGAATCAGTTTGGCGGAGGTGAGGAGGGAGGGCGTTCCAGGACCGCGGGAGGACGTGACCCAGGGGTCGACGGCGGGATAGGCGAGACCGAGGGACGGCGAGGAGGTGGCGGCAGAGGAGCGGAGCGTGCGGGGTGGGCGGTAGAAAGAGAGAAGGGAGGAGAGGTAGGAAGGGGCAAGGTGATGGAGAGCCTTGAAGCCTAGAGTGAGGAGTTTTTGTTTGGAGCGGAGGTCGATAGGCAACCACTGGAGTTGTTTAAGAAGGGGAGTGACATGCCCAGATCGTTTCTGCAGGAAGATGAGCCGGGCAGCGGAGTGAAGAATAGACCGGAGCGGGGCGAGAGAGGAGGAAGGGAGGTCAGAGAGAAGGCTGACACAGTAGTCTAGCCGGGATATAACGAGAGCCCGTAATAGTAAGGTAGCCGTTTGGGTGGAGAGGAAAGGGCGGATCTTGGCGATATTGTAGAGGTGAAACCGGCAGGTCTTGGTAACGGATAGGATGTGTGGGGTGAACGAGAGGGACGAGTCAAGGATGACACCGAGATTGCGGGCCTGCGGGACGGGAAGGATGGTCGTGCCATCCACGGTGATGGAGAAGTCTGGGAGCGGACCGGGCTTGGGAGGGAAGATGAGGAGCTCAGTCTTGCTCATGTTGAGTTTTAGGTGGCGGGCCGACATCCAGGTGGAGACGTCCCGGAGGCAGGAGGAGATGCGAGCCTGAAGGGAGGGGGAGAGGACAGGGGCGGAGATGTAGATCTGCGTGTCATCTGCGTAGAGATGGTAGTCAAAGCCGTGAGAGCGGATGAGTTCACCGAGGGAGTGAGTGTAAATGGAGAACAGAAGAGGGCCAAGAACTGACCCTTGAGGAACTCCAACAGTTAAAGGATGGGAGGGGGAGGAGGCTCCAGCGTAGGAGACCGAGAATGATCGGCCAGAGAGGTAAGAGGAGAACCAGGAGAGGACAGAGTCCGTGAAGCCAAGGTGAGATAAGGTATGGAGGAGGAGGGGATGGTCGACAGTGTCAAAGGCAGCAGAGAGGTCAAGGAGGATCAGAATGGAGTAGGAGCCATTGGATTTGGCAAGAAGGAGGTCATGGGTGACCTTAGAGAGAGCAGTCTCGGTAGAGTGGAGGGGACGGAAGCCAGATTGGAGGGGGTCTAGGAGAGAATGGGAGTTAAGGAATTCTAGGCATCGATTGTAGACGACTCGTTCTAAGATTTTGGAAAGGAAGGGTAGTAGGGAGATAGGACGATAACTGGAGGGGGAAGTGGGGTCAAGAGCGGGTTTTTTTAGGATGGGGGAGACGTGGGCGTGTTTGAAGGCAGAGGGGAAGGAGCCCTTGGAGATTGAGTGGTTAAAAATAGAAGTTAAGGAAGGGAGGAGGGCAGGGGCGATGGTTTTAAGAAGGTGAGAGGGAATGGGGTCCGAGGCGCAGGTGGAGGGGGTGGCACTTGCGAGGAGGGAGGAGATCTCCTCTGAGGATACTGCAGGGAAGGATGGGAAAGTAGGGGAGGGGGTTGTTGGGGGGGAGGGGAGAGGCGGAGGGGTGACTTTGGGGAGCTCAGACCTGATCGTGTTGATTTTCGTGAGGAAATAGGTGGCCAGATCATTAGGGGTGAGAGATGGGGGAGGGGGAGGAACAGGGGGCCTAAGGAGAGAGTTAAAGGTCCGGAACAATCGGCGGGGGTGACGGGCATGGGTGTCGATGAGGGAGGAGAAGAAGCTTTGCCTGGCGGAGGAGAGGGCTGAGTTAAGGCAGGAAAGGATAAATTTGAAGTGTGTGAGGTCGGCTTGGTGCTTGGACTTTCGCCAGCGGCGCTCGGCAGCTCGAGCATAGGAGCGTAGGAGGCGGACGGAGGAGGTGATCCAGGGCTGTGGGTTAGTGGCGCGAGAGCGGCGGAGGGAAAGGGGGCGAGAGAGTCGAGATGAGTAGAGAGGTGGAGTTGAGAGCGGAGACCTGATCGTCGAGAGTGGGAAGAGAGGACAGGGCGCAAGGGTGAGGCGAGATGCTATTGGAAAGACGGATGGGATCGAGAGAGCGGAGGTCTCTGTGGGGCAGTAGCGAAGATTTGCAGGGGAGGGAGTGTGAGAGATGAGGCAGGTGAGAAGGTTATGGTCCGAGAGAGGGATTTCAGAGTTGGTGAGGGAGGAGATAGTGCAGCGGTAGGAGATGACAAGATCGAGGGTGTGACCGAGTCGGTGAGTGGGCGCGGTATGGTGGAGGAGGAGGTCGGCAGAGTTGAGGAGGGATAGCAGGCGGGCGGCAGAGGAGTCGTCGGGTACATCCGTATGGATGTTGAAGTCTCCAAGGATCAGAGTGGGCAGAGAGAAGGAGAGAAGGAAGGTGAGAAAGGGGTCAAGGTGGTTGAAGAAGTCGGAGGTGGGACCGGGAGGGCGGTAGATGACGGCGACAAGTAACTGGAGTGGGTGGTAGAGGCGAATGATATGGGCTTCGAAGAGGGGAAGGAGAGGGAGGGGGGAGGAGGGATAGTGCGGAAGCGGCATCGGGGCGAGAGGAGGAAGCCGACGCCTCCTCCCTTACCGGTGAGTCTGGTCATCCTGTGCACTGCTGGGGGATCGAGGTGTGCGGGGGGAGAAAGAGAAGGACTCATGACTCACCACCAGCTTCCACAGAAATCCTCATCTAGAGCTGGGAACTGATCTGGAGAGATGACAGGATTACCAATCCCAAAGTCCAGGGTCTCATCCTGCCATCTGGAAAAGGCTGAGAACTGTGTTTGTTACCAGACATATCAGTTCTCATGGTGGGGAGGAAGAAACCAACAGGTATGGAGCAGGAAAGGGATGGGTAGGGGGTTTGAGACATCCTAGTTGGAGCAAACATAGTCTCCCCATCCCCTAAAAACCTGACCCTAATGCCAAGAGAGGATGTATACAGAGAGAAGCAGCTGACTGCTGCAATGTCCTATTGGCACTTACCCAAGATCAGCCTCACCCCCAGATCCCCAATCCTGTTACTCCACGAACTCCAGACCCCTCGAGACCATAAGCTTGTTGTGAGCAGGGCATGTGTCTGGCCTATGGGTTACTGTCCCAAGTGCTTAGTACAGTGCTCTGCACACGGGAGGCACTACATCAATCTGATTGATTGACGGGCAGAACTGCATGCACGCTCAGTAGAATTCAGTTTCTCGTACAATACCTGCCTTCTGCCCTCCCTGCCCACACCTCTGTTGACTTGGTCTCAGGCACGAGTCCACACAACTCTGCTTCTCCGAGAGAAATAGGGCAGAGACACTGATAGACACCCCCGTCCTCCTGCTGACATTAGATCTCACAAGCTTCCACATTAAGCCAAAAAGGGTCTCTTCTCTGGGGACTGAGGCAGGAAAGTGATCCTGTAGGTAGGACTGCATTGCACTTTCCAAGTGCTTCATACAGTGCTCTGCACACAGTAAGCACTCAATAAATACGATTGAAGGAATGAATGACTATAGTCCTAGGAAGGCTTGACTCATCTGTTAGAATTAAAGGCCTTGGGTCTTCGCAGTCCCAGGCAAGTCAGACAGAACTAACTTCCTGCACAGAGGTCCAGGTCCCTGTCCTTCCATGAGTGGCAAAGTCGCCTCATCACTCTTTCTACCTCCCTATTATTCACACAAAATCACACACATACACACCCTTTTTTTTAGGGGTAGCAATGCAGGCCCACTCAGTAAGGGGGAAAATCTGGGAGATGACTCTGCCTACAGTGTAAAAGAGATGATCGTAGAGGCCGAGGAAAAGCACTGGAGCTGGAGCTGCTCTGGAGAGATGCCCCTGGGCCCTGGAATCAGAACCACCCTCGGGTCTGAGTGCAGCAGCCTGCCCCCTGGTGGCACTAGTTGGGATACGGGGCGGCTGCCCCTCTCTATCGCCACCTCGTGGCAACAGGCCTTGGCCTGGGAGGCTGCCCTTCGCAATAGCCCCGTGGTGGTACTACCTATTGTTCTGTGAGTCTTCACCTCTCTGTCATCCCCCGGGGGACACTGACCATTTTTTATGGTGTTTATGAAGCACTCACTATGTGCCAGACACTGTATTAAGCGCTGGGATAGAGAGAAGCTCATCAGTTTGGACACAGTCCACGTCCCAAATGGGACTTATAAGTCTTAGGCCCCATTTGAGAGATGTTATAACTGAGGCTCGGAGAAGGGAAGTGATTTGCCCAAGGTCACCCCGCGGGCAAGTGGCCGAGGGCGGATTTGGAGCCAGGTCCTTCCGGGCTTTAGCCACCAGGTGGCGCTGCTTCCCTCCCAGACAGTGATTCTGGGCGGCCGCGCCTCTCTATCGCCATCTGGGGGCACTTTGCTCCTACTGCGCTAGCTTCCTCCCTGGGCCTCCAGCTCCTCTAGGTCGCCTCTGACTCCTTTCCCCCGGCCTCCCCAAAGCCTGGAACTCCCTCCCTCTCCACGTAGGCCAGAACACCACTCTCCACCTCTTCAGAGCATTATTAAGGACGCAACTCTGCCAGGACGCCTTCTCTAAGCCCTTTTTTAGCCCCCACCCCTGCTTCTGCATCCTCTACAGCCTTGGATCTGTGACCTGTGGACATTCCCTATTTTCCCTGTAGCACTTATATGCATATCTGTAAACTAGGCATTTTGTGTAATAGAAATGCAGGGGTTGTGAGCACAGAGGGGGTAGTTAATAATAATAATAATATTAATAATTATTAGTAGTAGTAATGTAGCATTTCTTTAGCACTTAAAATACATCAGGCAATGTACTAAGCATTGGGGTAGATAAAAGAAAATTGGTTTGGACACAGTCATTATCCCACGTGGAGCTCACAGTCCCAGTCCCCATTATACAGATTAGGTAACTGAGGCCCAGAAGAGTGAAGTGACTTGCCTTAGGCCACACTGCAGACAAGTGACAGAACCTGTATTAAAATCCATTACTTTTTGACTCCTAGGCCCATTCTCTAGCCACTAAGGAGAGAATGAGGTGAAAATACACTGGTGATAAATGACCATATATTTTGCGCAAAGTACTGTAGGATGTCCTGGGGGAGTAGGATACTGAGTTATTGTTAAGGTATTCGTTAAGTACTTACTATGGGCCAAGCAGTGTTCTAAGCACTAGGGTAGATACGAGGTATCCCACATGGGGGTCCCAGTCTTAATCCCCATTTTACAAAGTGACTTGCCCTAGGTCACACAGTAGACAAGTGGAAGAGATGGGGTTAGAACCCATATCCTCTGACTCTCAAGCCCATGCTCTTGCCATTAGTCCATGTTGTTGTGGACAGGTACTGTGTGGGCCCTACTGTACTCTCCCAAGTGCTTCATACAGTGTTCTGCATGCAGTAAGCGCTCCATCATGTCTGGCATTGTGAGATCTGGCCCCGGAAGACACGCCTGGATGAGCGACTGTGGAGGCACAGGTCTCGCTGCCCTGCCCTCTATCACCACCCAAAAAAGACATCTATCAGGCACTTGGGGGTCCAGAAGAACCATTTGTCTGATAGAAAGGGAGAGATGGGGAGTGAAAGCAAACTAGCTTCGCAAACCTGAGTCTCCCCCAAAACATGGAGTCGCCTTTAGAGGTGAGTTTTAACAATCTCAACTAAGCAGACTGCTACATCCTGCAGCTCTCAACCCTTAACTAACCCCATCTTCATATTACCAAGTCCACTGGTCATTCTCCAGGGACTGGATGCCCAGAACTACTACAGATTAGGCAGAATTCAGTCCTTGAACTCCTGCTGAATTACGCTAGAACTGAAGTCCACACGGCTCTGCTCCTCAAAGAGGAACAGAATGGAAGTGTTAATTTTACCCTGCCCTACTCCTGACCCTAGACCCTTCTCCTACCCCCCAGAAACCACCACTGTCAAGGCCACAAGCGTCCCCTCTTAGAGGACTGAAGCTGTGCAACATGAGCCTGCAGAGAGAACTGGGAGCAAAGGGAGGTTTGATCCATCTAGAAAATTAAGGGCCTCGGGTCTTGTCCATTCCACAGCCGGGTCAGACAGAACCAGTTCCCTGCACAGAGTCCCAGTCCCCGTTTCCACTACCAGCCTCTGGGCTGGGGGTGGTAGTCCCCTCCTCTCTCTTCTCCTCTTCCAGAGATGAACTTGAAGCATGGAAATTCAAACACAAACATATTCACCAACCACAAACAACAGCCTCCCTTAGAGGTGATGGCACAGCTCCTGACTCCATCTCTCCCCGAGAATTATTATTATGATATTGGTTAAGCACTTACTATGTGCCAAGCACTGTTCTAACTGCTGGGGTAAATACACGGTAATCAGGTTGCCCCACGTGGGGCTCACAGTATTAATCCCCATTTTACAGATGAGGTCACTGAGGCAAGGGGAAGTTAAGTGGAGTTAAGCGCCTTGCCCAAGGTCACACAGCAGACAAGTGGAGGTGCCAGGATTAGAACTCACATCCTCCGACTCCCAAACCCGTGTTCTTTCCACTAAGCCACGCTACTTCCGACACAGTCCCTGGCCCTTCGGGGCTCACGATCTAAATCCCCATTTTACAGATGAGGGAACTAAGGCCCAGAGAAGTGAAGCGATTTGCCCAGAGTCACACAGCAGACAAGTGGTGAATCAGGATTAGAACCCATGACCTTCTGACTCCCAGGCCTATGCTCTATCCACTACACCATGCTGCTTCTCTTGGGAAATGCAGTGCTTTGGAGACGGAGAGGGTCCCCACTTTCATGGGCGCCACCACTATCAAACATGGAAGGGCTTCCCACTTGGGAACAGGGGTGTGCAGGGCTCCACGTCTGCTCATTTAGTCAAGCTAAAGTCAGCTCCCTGCCCTGAGCCCCAATTCCTGAGTCCGGAACCAGCCTTTATGCTAACAGTGGCAGCCCCCTCCTCATTACTCTCCCCAAAGCGAAACCTATCTTTCACGCATGCAAGCACCCACACCCCACCTTCCCTTTGAGTGGACCTGCATTACAGAGCTCCATCTGAAGAAGACTTTGCCATTCGGGAATTGGAAAACAAAAGTAATCGGAAATCACAGTATTAATTCCAGGAGGGACAGGGACTGTGTCCAACTTGATTTGCCTGTGTCCACCCCAGCTCCTGGTACAGGGCCTGGCACATAGTAAGTGCTTAATAAATATCATTATTAATAGTGACAATAATAATAAAATGGGAATTCAATACCTCTTCCCCCTCCCTCTTATTCTGTGAGTTCCCTGAGGGACGGGGACAGAGTCTGACCTGATAATCTTGAATCTACCCAATGCTTGGTACATTGTTTGGTACATAGTGAGCACTTAAATGCCACCACAATTATTATTATGCATGAAGAGGTGGGGGCCAGCTGGTTTCTCACCAGATTTCTGTCCTCTCTCTTTCTCCTGCCCCAGCCTTGTTAACTAGAAGAGCGTGGTTTGGCTTGGCAGCCCGGACATTGCTGAGGAGGGCACATGGGAGATTAATCAGTTAGGCTTATTTTATGCAGACCACTCTACTAACTGCTTGGGAGTCTTGCACAGAGCTGGTAAACACACTCGCTGCCTTCAAACATCTTACATTCTACCTAGGGATGCGGACAGCAAAATAAAATTACAGGTAGGTGGAATATCTGGAGCACAAGGGTATATGTGTGTGTTGGGGGGGGAGGGGGCATGCATACGTGTGCACCATGCAGGTGGGCTACCTATACATGGGTGTGAATGTACTGGAGTTGTCTGTTTGGGGTTCTTGCATGTGCCCACCTATGATGTTACAATTGCCTGTCACGGGCCTCAGAATCAGTCAATCATGGGTTTTAATCCCAGCTCCACCCTTGCCTGCTGTGGGACTTTGGTCAAGTCACTTCCCTTCTCTGTGCATTACTTACCTCATCGGTAAAATGAAGATTAAGACAGTCAACCCAATGTGGGAGAGGGAGGGTGTCCAACCTGATTTGCTTGTGTTCCATCCTAGTTCTTGGTACAGTACCTGGCATGTTTTGGGTGCTTAGCTACTACACTTGATTACTTCCAGCTCTGCCCTTCATCTGCTGTGTGACCTTGGATAGGTCACTTGACTTCTTGGGGCTTCAATTGCCTCATGTGTAAAATGGGGATGGAGACTGAGTCCCTGTCTGGGACAGGGACTGTGTCCAATCCAACTCTCTTTTGTCTACCCATGCTCTTGCTGTGATGCCTGACATGCTGAATGCTTAACCAATACAACAGTTATCATTACTATTACTACTATTACAGCAGAGTTAGTAGACACATTCCCTGCCCACAAGAAGTTCACAGACTGGATGGGGAGACAAACATGCATGTAAATAATGCGTATTCTGGCATTTAAGCACTTAATACCACAAGTATTGGGTTTATTACTAGAAAAGGGGGAGGGGAAAGCAGAGACCCAGAGAGATTGAGGAACACCACCAGAGTCACACTGCAAGTCACTTAAGTCGCTTCAATATGACTGATTGATTCACTGACTGACCGGATAGCGGAACCTGGGACAACTTCCAGTCTGAGCCACTGCCCACCTCCAACCCTTGGTGCCCATTCTCTGTCTCTTGGGCTTAAGAGGATCATGCCTTCTGGCCTAGCCCCACCTGATCAAGTTGATAGGGGCCAGCAGAAATCTGAGATTCTCCCACCCATGGGATCCACCTTTGTAAGAGCCTCAGGCTGGTACGGGGAAGAGGGAAGGAGAAAAAGAGGGTGTCATCACCCCCTCTTTTTGCACTCCCAACTCTCCAGCCCCTTACCCTGACTGGGTGAGACTGAAGGAATGAAAGGTGGAGGGAGGGAGGGAGGAAGGGAGGGTGCTAGTTGTCACTCTACAAATTAATAGCTGGTGCCATCCTCCTGCTTTGAGTAATAGCTGATACCCCCAAAGTGTAACCTTTTTGGGGAGCAGGGGCAGCTGCCAGTGGATCAAGGGACTCGGGAAAGAGGAAAAACATATCCATTTTATTCCATACAGATGCATTTGGGCTTACAGAGCCCAGGCCGCCAAGGGGACAGAGAGGGGAGGAGGAGAGGAGGGGGCCAGACCATGCCATTTCTGTTGGTAGGATGTGGGGGAAAACCACTTTGCATCTTCCCGCTCTAGCATTTGCTGCTAGTCCTCTCCACCCCTCATTCTGCTCGTCCAGGAGGGATGGAGGACATAGGGTAGTCACACATGCATACAGATAGACATGCACTCCCCTCCTTACTCCTGTCCCTGTACCCTCCTCCGCCAGGGGCACCCCCTTCAGGCAGGAGAGGGAGTCTGTACTCTTGAAGCCAGAGCTAGGCAGATAGCTCCCAACTGAAGGGCCCGGCCAGGAGGAAGTCACACTGACTATAGAATTAAGGGTCCCAGGGCAACTTCACACCCGCACTCAGGTCCTTCCACGGAGCATCTACCTGAAGCTCTAGACCCCTGTTTCCAAAACCCTCTATCCGTCCAAAGAGGGGTGGCCCCTCTGACCCTGCTCTGGTCCCGGTTCTCACTTTCATGCTCAAGGCATACACACACACACACCTCCATCCCCTCCTGGAGTTACAAGGGCCTGGTTTGGCACCCATGATGCAGTGTTTGACCCTTGACCCCCAAAGGAAATGACATTTTCTGGAAGGAAGGAATACAAATATGGGCTTGGGGGAGGGGGGGGGGCAGGGGGCAGCTGCACTGGCCAGGGGGCAGCAGCCCAGTGCTAACCAATTGCCCAACAGTGGGGCCGGCGCAATCAATCAGTGTCCATAGCATCCAGTGAGTAGCTGGTCAGGCTTTCGCTGTCCACAGGGTTGGGTGGTCCAGTTAAGGGTAGTTCCATGGCTCTCCGGGGACAGAGGTAACCGTTGGTTGACTAATGAGGTGCCCCAGGCCAACCATGGGGAGAGAAACAGCCTATCACAGTTGGGGGTGAGGGAGACTTGGATAGGTCTCTAGTGGGGATCCAATTCCTCCACACAGGGAGCAGGAAGTTGGATGTTGGGTATAAAGCCTCGTCAAGGGTCACTAATGAGCCCTGGGGGACTCGGTCACTGTTCTGGTTTGTGAACTATAAGGATGCAGTGGATGGTGGGCTGATGCCCTTTCTCTCAGGCAGCCAAGTCCCTGAACACTTACCCAGTGCCAAGCTGGTTCTTCACCCCCGATCCTCTTTCAGTCTACCAACAGTAGGCCTAGATGGGGCAACCAATATCAAGTTTGGCCTGGAGCGAGACCACACCCCCTTGAGCACACTCTTTGGCAAACTTGGTGTAGGAGACACAGTCCCTGCCCACTGGGAGCTTACAGTCTAAATCAGTCTGCCAGTCCATTGCACTGGAGCTCTTTCCATGGGTAGAACACTGTACTAACTCCTTGGCACAGTTAAAATAGAACCATGTAATTAACATGCCAAAAATAAGCTCACAGCCTACAGAGGGAGGCACTGACTTTGGAACAACGTGGTGAGAATGCTTCAAGTACTTTAGCATTACATAGCACGTGTGGCCCCTGTTCTCAAGAAGCTTCCGGTCCACATGACAGACATTAAAATTGAGTTATGTACAGGTGGAATAGCACAGACAAGCTCAGTAGATGAAGTTGTACATCTGAACCCACGTTAAGTTTGAATCGGCATAAAAAACAAGTAAATCAATATGTAGAGTGAAGGGTGGCAGTGTTGCATTAAGACAGCAATAATGTTTATTGAACACCATTTGACAGAGCAGCCTACTAAGAATACGATGTGGAGGAAGAGGTCTCAGTCAATTGTATTTATCCAGCATTTACTGCAGAGCACAATATAACCATCGACAGATTCCCTGCCCACTATGAGCTTACCGTCTAAAGGGCGAGACAGACATTAAGATGAATTACATCCATTTGAGTAGAAGCCATGACAAGTGGATGGAGAAGTCATCGGGAAATATTCTTGTATACTAGATTCCAACTCAACAAGAGATTTGCACTTGGTAACTCTGTCTCCCAGACACGCATCTATGAAGTACTCAACGAATCCTCAATGAACACATGTGAACCGTGCATGTGTTGCTGGGGCTATGGGTCAGGCCAGCATATTTATTAACATTGGTATTTGTTAAGTGCTTACTATGTGCCAAGCACTGTTCTAAGCCCCGGGGTAGATACAAGGTAATGATGGTGTCCCACGTGGGGCTCACAGTCTTCATACCCATTTTACAGATGAGGTAACTGAAGCACAGAGAAGTTAGGTGACTTGCCCAAGGTCACACAGCTGACAAGCGGCAGAGCCAGGATTAAAACCCATGACATCTGACTCCCAAGCCCAGGTTCTTGCCACGGAGCACAGAGTACTGTATTAAGCACAATTTAACAGACATTCCCTGCCTACAACGAGTTTACACTTTATTCCACACCGGTGGAACTACTGAACCCCAACTCCCTGCTGGGCTTTTATGGGGCTGTTTTGGAGTCCCACGGCGGCGGAACGGAAGACTGTATCTCAGGGTACAGGTATTGAGAAACCCAAAAAGAGTCCCCCGACGTCCAGCTGAGTTTGGCACAAAACTGCCCTCAAGGGGCACGTGACAGTACCACCACCCCACTCCTTCCCCCTCGGCGGGTCTCGCTTCCTGCCCCGGTGGGCTCACATTCTGATACTCCCATATTGACGCTGCCAGGACCGACCCACCGCTCTCAATTCACTGAGGAGAGTGGAGAGTGGGGCGGGGAGAAAATTTCCAATGGATGGGGGCTGGAGATGCACCCCCTTTTGGATAATGGGGTGGAGGGGAAGTGTACGAGCCTTGCAGAAACAACCCTTCACCTTCCAGCACATTCCAGGCACAGAGTTCCAGGTTGAAGTTGTGGAAGGTTACTGGCTTGGATGATTTTACATTTGAGTGGGCAATACTAGCTAACGGACCTGGACCAAGCCCAGGAAAAGAGCTCAATGACAGAGACACACAAGACACACACAGAGACGCTGAGACAGTGAATATGCACACCCATGCACCCCATAGTTTCTGCCCATAAAAACCCTCACCTCTAGACCCAGAGCAGCAATCATTCCCCCCTAAAACAAGATTTCATCACATCCCACCCCCTTAACTTCCTCTGCTCCTGAGAACCAAATCAGAGGCTCGGCTACCAACACTGTTAGCTACACACGTGTCCAACCGGCTTATCTTCTACCTACCCCAGCACTTGGAACACATATTAACTGCTTATCACATACCATCATCTCATCAACAGGATCAACAAGTAAATGATATCAAACCTTCTCCTACCACTCTCAGGTCTCTTCATTGCATACACATTAATCCAGTTAACACTGACTATTCAGCCCTAGTCTCCTGCCTGCTCCACCACTCACACAACTCCAGCTTCCTGCACCCCTTCGTGGATAATTCAGTACAGGAGATCTCTCTTATCCTAACCCTAAATTATCAAGTCCAGTCATTGCTATCACTACTTATATCCACTCCAGCAGTCAGTACAGTGCTTGGCGTATAATAAGCATTTAAAAAGTGCCATTTTTTTTTTACAAATAATACAAAGTCAATCATATTTATGGAGTACTTACAGAGGACAGAACACTGTCATAAGCACTAGAGTGAATACAATTTAACTTCTAACTACAGCCTCTGAAGGACCACTACCATTATGTCAATTATCCCAGACTTGGGTCTCCCTCCTCCACCCCTTTAATTCCAACTTTGAGCCCAGTCCATTCTTCAGTCCCCTCCATCACCATAATCAATAAAATCACTATCCCAAACCTAAAACGTGCAAGACATTGCGGAGTCATCCATATAAAACCAACTCCCTTCATGAACCACTCCAACACCACTGGAGACAACATCAGTCTACCCCTAAGTTGTCCCTTAAAAGCAACAACCCAACTCACTCCTGAACAAGCAAAACCAAACCATTTGCCCTACCCACCTCAGTACCACTGGTATAAGAAATAGAGAAAGCCAACTTTTAACCCAATACATCAACTACCACAGCTGAACAAAAGACATGCTAACCAAAAGAGCAACACAGGCCCTGCTCACCAAAACCCCAGAACAACACACTCTGCCTTCTTTCCACAACCTACAGCAAATAAAACCCACAGGTCTTACCTAAGGAAAAGAAAGACCCACCATCCTCTGGGGCTTTAAAGGAGCAGTGCCACTTAACCCACTGTAGGGCACCTAATGGAGAGACTGGGTTGCCAGGTTGGGCGGGGGAGGAGCTGTAGGAGCAAGGAAGAAAAAGAGGCAGAAGGCTATTAAAGAGAAGAGGATTTGCAGCTGCTCATTGTTAAAAGGATCTGGAAAAACATCCTTAATTATAGACACCTGCAACCCATTCACATACTCCTCAAGGATGGGGTCTAATTCTCATCCAGGTTTATGCTAGAGCCTAGTGCTTTGCACCCAGGAGGATATTCAATAAATAAGAATCAATGAGCAAATGAATGAATGAATCAATCAGTCAATAAATTCAAGCTCTTTCCTGAGGTCTCCTCAGTCCCTAGGCCTCACTGTCCCCTCCACTCTTTCTCTCCTTTTTGTTTTCTTTTTAATGGTATTAGTTAAGCACATTCTGTGTGCCATGCACTGTGCTGGGTGCCATGGTGGATACAACATAGGTTGGACAAGGTCTCTGTCCCACGTGGGGCTTGCCCTCTTGATCCCCCATTTTACAGATGAGGTGACCGAGGCCTGGAGAAGTGAAACGACTTACCCAGGGTCACACAACCCAAGTCCTCTGACTCCCAGGCCCAGGCCCTTTCTGCTAGGCCACACTGCTTCTCTCCTCCCTGCTTCTGTTCCTTTTAGCGTCTGGGGAAGGACTTCTGGTGAAAGAAGTAATTAGAGGAGGCCAAGTTTGGGGGGCTCTTAATGCAGGAGCCTGGAGAGAGTGGAGGGAAAAGGCAGGGAAGGTGAAGAAGACAGGAAGGAAGGACGGCTCAGCTTTCAGGCTGGACTCTTGGGTGGCCCCTGATGGCCCTTGCAGATCTTCGACCAACAGATAATAATAATGGTATTTGTTAATAGCTTACTTTGTAGCAAGCACGACATTAAGCCCTGTTGTCCAGGCTGTCACGTGTCTCACGGAACAGTTTTTTAATGCTATTTGTTAAGTGCTTACTTTGTGTTCTACACTGTTCTAAGCCCTGGGATAGAACAAAGTGAATTAGTTCAGACAGAGTCCCTGTCCCTTATGGAGCTCACCGTCTAAGTAGGAGAGAGAACAGGAGAACCGAGGCCCAGCGAAGGGGATTGACTTGGCCAAGGTCATACAAAAAAAGACAAATGGCAGAGTCAAGATCAGAACTCTTGACCTTCTGATTCCCAGGCACATGCATGATTGACTTTTTTGAACCTCACAGTAGTGGTCCTTTCCTTTCCACTCATTCTTCAGCATGCCACTATTTTACTGAAATTCACCCTTCATCTGCACTCCTCATTTTAGGGAGGTGGAATTTAGGGAAGATTCGGGAATTTTATGGTTCTTTTTAAGGCACATTTCCTCCAAAAGGCCTTCCCTGATTAAACTCTCATCAAACCTGGGGGAATGGGGGAATTTTATGGCTCATTGAAGGCACATCTCCTCCAAGAGGCCTTCCCTGATTGACCCCTCATTCCCTTTTCTCCCATTCCCTTCTGTGTCACCCTGACTTGCTCCCTTTATTCACTCCTTCCCTCAGTCCCACAGCACTTTTGTCCATATCCATAATCTCTTTATTTATATTAATGTTGGTCTCCCCCTCTAGACTGTTAGCTCTGTTTGGGAAGGAAATGTGTCAGCCAATTCTGTTGTACTGTACTCTCCCAAGCAGTTAGTATAGTTCTCTGTGCACAGAAAGCTCTAAATAAATACCATTGCTGGATTGATTGGCTCTTAGATTGAAAGCCTGGAGCCTGGACATTGTCCCATGATGCTTTCCTGTGCTGCCAACAAACACCTCAATGGTGGGTGACAGTTTCTGGGTCCCAAGTGGGTCAGAAACTTTGAGGTGATTGTCTTCTGATCTAAAAACCTCATATATTAGAGACCACCCCATTTATCTCGCCCCTCATCGTGTGCAGAAATGGCTGCAATTTGTGGTTAGGTTCTTTGAAGTGGCTTAACTAATTTCACTGAAAGTAATTTTTTCAGCTGGGAGAATTTGGTCATCCAACTAGGCTGAAAAATTGCTAGGGTCTCTTGGCACTAAGCTGAAACCAATCCAGGAATTGCGATGCTGATAATTGACCTCTGGGATGTCAGTCCCAGCTCAAATCCATGTATATGCCTTGCTTGTTGCTAAAACGTCTATCAGTCAAGGGTATTTACTGAGCCCTTACTATATGCAGAGCAATGTACTAAACATTTGGGAGAGAACTATAGGATAGAGTTGTTAGATATACTCAAATCGATCAATCAATGGTATTTATTGAATGCTTACTGTGGGCAGAGAACTGTACTAAGCCCTTGGCAGAGGACAATAGAGCAGAGTTGCTAGATGCGTTCCCTGGTCACATGAAGTTTAAGGTGTAGAGGGGGAGACAGACATTAATCTAAATCAATAAATTCCAGCTATGTGCATAGTGCTGTGGGACTGAGGGAGGGGTGTAAATCCAAGTGCAAGTGCGAAGCAAAAGGAATTCTTCTATCTTATCCATCCTAGGTGCAGTTTTTAGGTGCAAAGAAAGTGCTTAATAAATACCATCATTATCATACACACCTTGCTTCTGCGGCAGGCACATGGGACAGTTGTGGGGAGTGGGAATGCACACACACAACCACACACACCCTCCCTCCTCTGCTTCTCCCCCCTTTCACTGTAGTTCATCTTTAAACTCCATTTCTTCCCTCTGTTTATGAGATATTGTAGTGTCCATCTCTCCAACTAGATTTGAAGCTCAGAAGGTGTTGTGTCTTCATGTTTCAGCATCCCTTGCTCCCCACATGTGCTCTTAGATTGTGAGCCCCCAAGTCTAATTCCCACCTGTGTCTTCTCTCCCAGCACTTAGTACAGTGTTTTGCACCCAGTAAGAACATAATACTTTTACTACGACTGTTATTGCTACTATGGCACAGATCCAAGCTCATCTCCTCCAGGAAGCCTGCCCTGATTGACTCCATCCATTTTCCTCCCACCCCAGTACTCTCTGTGACTCGTGCCCTGAGTGTCCCCCTCTGTGAGTCAGTCAGGAGTCACAGTTCACTCGTGACCGTGCGTGGCCGTGGACGAATGTGTGGTCCAGATACCCTGAGCCTGAGGGGACTGATGCCCCAGCTACCAGATGAGATTCTGGGTCTGAGGCTGTGGGTGACCATGGGCCACGCCTTTTGCCCCCCAGCCCCCGTGCCCTGAGGAGATGCCCTTGGCCTCGTCCCTCTCTCGGACCCAGATGGCCTCTGGCCTGCGAGTCTGGGCCTGTCCGGACGGATGCGGGTGTACCCGGCAAAATTCTGCCTGTAATCCTCATCTAGAACTGTGGAACCCCATCTTGAGAGATGAGTGGATTACTGATACGGGGGGTACAGAGTCTCCCCCTTCCTACCTTCTGGAGAAACCTGAGTACCGTGTTTGTTACCAGGCTTTTCAGTCTCGGCGCTGGGGGCTAAGAAACCAGCAGTATCAGACCTGGAAAGAGCTGGGTAGCAGATTGTAGACATCTTAGTTTGGGGTAGACACTAATCTCTGCATAGCCTAAGATACCGACCCTAATTCCAAGAAAGGATGTGTATGGAGAGATGTAGCTAATTGCTGCTATGTCCTACTGAGACTTTCCCCCCTCCCCCTTACCCCCAGAGCCCCTTTGGGGCACTAATAGGTATTAGGGGAGGCTGTGCCTCTCTAACCCTGCCCTTGTGACAGCAGCTTTGTTCAGGGAGCCTGAACCTTTTATGGCTCACTAGTGGTACTAGGCATCGCTGTAGTAATAGTCTATATAGCAGGATAAGAATTATTATATAATATAGTACATTATATAAAATATATATAATATAGTAGTATTATATAATATAGTAGTAGTATTAGTGGAACTGCACCTCGCTGTCGTTCCCTGGTGCCATCAATCGTTATACTGGGAGGTCTCTATCGCCGCCTGGTGTCACTATGGTATAGTACAGTATAGTACAGTATAGTATAGTATAGTATAGTATAGTATAGAATGGTATGGTATAGTATGGTATGGTATGGTATGGTATAGTATAGTATAGTATAGTATGGTATAGTATAGTACAGTTTAGTATAGAATAATAGTAGAAAAGCAGTGTGGCTTAGTGAACCAGCCCGGGCATGGGAGTTAGAGGACGTGGTGTTAATCTCACCTCCTCCATTGGTCTGCTGTGTGACCTTGGGCATACCACTTAACTTCTCGGTGCCTCAGTTACCTCATCTGTAAAATGAGAATTGAGACTGTGAGCCCCATGTTGCACAACCTGATTACCTTATATCTCCCCCAGAGCTTAGAACAGTGCTTGGCACATAGTAAGCACTTAACAAATACCAACATTATTAGTAGCAGTTCATTCAATAGTATTTATTGAATGCTTACTATGTGCAGAGCACTGAACTAAGTGCTTGGAATTGTAGTAGTATGGTATGGCACTAGGCTTGTTCTGGGAGGCTAATTTTCTCTACCGTCCCATGGTGGTACTAGGCACTGCTCTGTAAAGCTGCGCCTCTCTCTCTTCCTGCCCCCGGGTGGCACTGATGGTTTTTTTATGGTGTTCCTGAAGCATGTAGTAGGTGCCAGGCACTGAACTAAGCGCTGGGATAAGAGAGAAGCTCATCAGGTCGGACACAGTCTACGTTCCACATGGGTGTCACAAGTCTTAGCCCTCATTTTAGAGATGAGGTAACTGAGGCTCAGAGAAGTGAAAGTGACTTATCCAAAGTCCCCCAACAGAGAAGCGGAGGAGTCTGGATTAAGAGCCAGCTTCTTCTGACGCTCAGGCCCGGCCTGTAGGCACCAGGCGGCGCTGCTTCTCTCCCACATGGTGTTTCTGGGCGGCCTCGCCTCTCTATCGCCACCTGATGGCACTTTGCTCCTACTGCGCCGGCTTCTTCCCTGGGCCTTCAGCTCCGCTATGTCGCCTCCGGCTCCTTTCCCAGGGCCTCCCCCTGGCCTGGAACTCCCTCTCTCTCTACATGGGCCAGACCACCACTCGCCCCTTCGTCAAAACATTATCAAGGTCGCAACTCCGCTAAGACGCTTTCTCCAATTAAGCCCTCTTCCCGCCCCCCGCCCCCGCCCCTTCTCTCTTCTAATAATAATAATAATGTTGGGATTTGTTAAGCACTTACTATGTGCCAAGCACTGTCCTAAGCGTTGGGGTAGATACAAGGTAATCAGGTTGTCCCATGTAGGGCTCACAGTCTTCATCCCCATTTTACAGATCAGGTAACTGAGGCACAGAGAAGTTAAGTGACTTGCCTAAGGCCACACAGCTGACAATCGGCAGAGCTGGGATTAGAACCCATGACCTCTGACTCCCAAGCCCAGACTCTTTCTACTGAGCCACCTTCTGCATCGCCTACACCCTTTGGACATTCGCTATTTTCCCTACAGCATTTATACGCCTATCTGTAAACTGTGTACAGAAATGTGGTGGGTGGATGTGAGCCCAGATGGGATAGTTAATAATAGTAATAAAGAAAATAATAATAATAATTGTGGCATTTGTTAAGCACTTAATATGTGCCAGGCACTGTACTGAACACTGGGATAGATACAAATAGGGTTGGATAGGGCTGACAGTCAATATTTCCAGCCATACAATAATAATAATAATAATGTTGGTATTTGTTAAGTACTTACTATGTGCAGAGCACTGTTCTAAGCTCTCTGGCAGATACAGGGTAATCAGGTGGTCCCACGTGAGGCTCACAGTTAATCCCCATTTTACAGATGAGGTAACCGAGGCACAGAGAAGTTAGGTGACTTGCCCACAGTCACACAGCTGACAAGTGGCAGAGCCGGGATTAGAACCCATGACCTCTGACTCCCAAGCCCGGGCTATTTCCACTGAGCCATGCCAAACCAACAATTTAAGCAAAAAGGCTTCAAGCAGCAGAATGGATGATTAGCAAAGACCAGGCTTCCAACTGTGGCTGAGAGTTGAGAACCTCAGCTTGTGGAGCAGGGGTTCAACTGATGGTGGGAGACACCGCCAGGATGATGGGAGAGGCTGAGGCAGGGGACCAGCATATGCCTTATTGAAGGCCCATCTCCTCCAAGAAGCCTTCCCTGATTAAGCCCCCGTCCTCTTCTCCCACTCCCTTCTGCCTCACCCTGATTTGCTTCCTTTATTCATCCTGCCCCCAGTCCCACAGCACTTATATCTGTAGTTTTATTTATATTCATGTCTGCCTTTCTAGGCTGTAAGCTTGTTGCAGGCGGGGAATGTGTTTACTTATATTGTACTCTCCCAAGCGCTTAGTACAGTACTCTGCACACAGTGAGCCCTCAATAAATACGACTGAATGAACTGAAGTGTGGCACCGTGTGAACCACCAGACAACTGCTCCTCCTCCTCATTACCCCCCTTCCCCAGAACTCATGTCTCTGCTGAGACAACAGAAGCACAAACCTGGTGAGCTGATAGACATGTTGCCTGATCATAAGAAGCAAGAGTCTAGAAGCCTGAGAACAGGAAGGGCTGGAATCTCTGCCAGGAGAAGACCCCAGGTGAAACCAACTGTAGAAATCCACAAAACCTGTCGGGAAGGGCAATGAACTGCTGCCAGGTCAGAACCGGAAGGCTTTTTAAATGGCCTGCCTCGGCACTTTTGGGTAGCCCAGTGGGTCTCAGGGAATGAGAGGGAGATAGAACCAACTGAAGGTTGGCAGGAGAATTCCAGGGATCAGAAGTCAGTGATTAGGGAAGCAGCATGGCCTAATGGAAAGAGACCAGGGCTAGGAGTCAGAGGACCTGGGTTCTAATCCCAGCTCTGTCCCTCGTTTGCTATGTCACCTTAGGCAAGTCACTTCATTTCTCTGGGCCTTGGTTTCTTCATGTGTAAAATGGGAATTCAATCCCATTTCTCCCTTTTTTATGGTATTTGTGAAACATCATGTGTCAAGCACTGTACCTGGGATAGATTCAAGCTAATCAGGTTCACACGATCCATGTCCCCCATGGGGCTCACAATCCATCCTCATTTTACAGATGAGGCAACTGAGGCACAGACAAATAGAGTGACTTACCCAAGGTCGCACAACAGACATGTGGCCTAGGCAGAACTAGAACCCAGGTCCTTGTGACTTCAAGGCCCGTGATCTATCCACTTGGCCTTGCTGCGTCCCCCTCCCAGAGAGTGAGCCCCACGCAGGACAGGGACAATGTCCAACCTGATTTTTCTGTATATACCTCAGTGCTTATTACAGTGCTTGGCACACAATAAGCTCTTAGTAAATGCCACCCTTCTTCTTATTATCTGGAATTCCCAACCCCAGCTTTGGAGTCCAATAGGAGACCCTGAAGTGGAGGGTCTTCCCTTCCTTCTCAGGGTCAGAAGCCCCTCCACTTGGGCCGAGGCTGGATCAGTTAAGGCTAGTAGACGGTAAGCTCACTGTGGGCAGCGATTGTGTCTGTTCTATTGGACTCTCCCAAGTGCATAAGACAGTTCTTTGCACACAGTAAATGCTGAATACATATGACAGATTGGCAGTAGGTGGGGCTGGGGTCTCTGGGACGCTGGTGCAGTATCTGTGAGATGGGATGAAAGGAGGGGCTGCTCACTGCCACCTGCCTAACTCAACAAGACTTGGGAAGGGACCTCTGAATGCAGGACAGGTGTAGACATGGTTTATTGTTGGTTTTTGCAGGCTCTGTTCTTTCCTTAAACAATCAAGGAATTTGGGGTTTCGCAGCAGTGACTCTTTTATGAAAAGAAAATATGCATCAACTATCTCCCTGAAACATCTCTGGCGTCAAGGCCCTCGTGGGGGGCGAGGGGGCGGGGGGTGGGGGAGGACATGCGGGGGAAGGTGGGGATGGAGGAGAGCAGAGACCCCTCAAGCCCCTTCCCCAGGCCTGCTTGAGAGCAGGAGGTGAGCAGGGCCTCTGTGCATGGAGTCTGGGCACTGGGCATAAGGGTCTGGGGGTAGTGCTGGGGGATGTCCAGTTGGGGTGAGTCCAGAAGGGATGAGAATATTGGGGTACTCCCCCCCCGCTGCAATGACAGGAACTCCCTCATCCCTCAGACCTTCAGGACTTGCTCTCTCCCGTCCCCCCTTCACCTCTCCGCAGCTTAACCCTCTTTTCCCCCCATCTCCCTCTGCTCCTCCTCCTCTCCCTTCCCATCCCCTCAGCACTGTACTCGTCCGCTCAACTGTATATATTTACATTACCCTATTTATTTTGTTAATAAATGTACATCGCCTTGATTCTATTGCCATTGTTTTTACGAGATGTTCTTCCCCTTGACTCTATTTATTGCCATTGTTCTTGTCTGTCTGACTCCCCCGATTAGACTGTAAGCTTAAGTCCCTGTCAAATGGCAGGGACTGTCTCTATCTGTTGCCGAAATGTTCATTCCAAGAGCTTAGTACAGTGCTCTGCACATAGTAAGCGCTCAATAAATACTATTGAATGAATGAATGAATGACCCCAGATATAGAGATTATGCCCACCTACCACCATCCAGTGGGGAGGGAGTCCAGATGCCAATGGCCCTTCCCTCTGAGCAAGCAGCCCCTGCCCCGGACCTAGTGACCTGGTGGCCCCAGGGTCCAGACTGGGAGGCCGTGGGACAGTGCCTGGCTGGTGGGGAAGCATTTGAGCCCACGTCCCCTGGCCCGCCCCGGGCTGGCCACTGAGAGACCCCTCCCCCACCACCAACAACCCGGTCCTGGCTTCAGTGATTCCCTCGCCTCTAGCCCCTACAACACCTCCATTAACTCCAATCTTGGGCTTTGTTGGACCCTCACCTGTGTGCCTGTCTTCTCTTCCCCACTGGGCTGATCCCCAGAATTCAAAGCACCAGCTGGGGAGGAGCTGCAGCCCCTGGAGACTTCCACCTCCCTACCCCCGTCACCGCCCCACCGCTGTAGCCCCTGAGAGGAGAAGTCCAAGACAAAGCCAAACTCTACCCATCGGGCTTCTCCTTCCACTCTTCAAAATACCTGGGTGAGGGGGTGGGGGGGGCACAGTCAGCAACTCCCAGTCTGCCCTCTCCCTAAGGGACAGAGAGTACCCAGTCTAAGTCTTCCCAAAGCTGAGGGAGTATGGAATCTGATTCTGCCAGAGGAGAGGAATTACCTCCCTGTTGTGGGCACTGGCACTTCCCACCCCAAACCAGTTCCTGACTAAGGTAGAGGGTGCTTGGTCTAGGGTATGGAAGTGCTGCCTCCATGGTTAATGACCGGGCAGAGAGGACCTCAAGGATGAGAACAGCCGGGCAGGTAGGAGGGCCCAGAGCTGGTGATTGCAGGCAGAAAGAGGGGTGAGAGGAGAACCCCAGATCTGCAGCAGGATGCAGATCTCTGGGTGCCAAAATGCTTGTCTCTGGGGGGCAGAGGGCCAGAGCTCTCTCCAGCAGGCCGGCCACACTCCAGTAGGCCGGCCCACGCTGGCACACACCCAGATCTGTCTATTCCTCTGTTCCCGGGGAACCAGCTATGTACCAGCCTTGGTGTGGTTGAAGCCTGACCAGTGCAGCTGTGACTGCCCAAACTAGGGAAGCCTAACTCCTGGCCAGAGTTTGGGGGGGGAGGTTCTCATGTTGGGCCTGAATGCTTCTGACTATGGGATGTTAACAATTTGGGGTGACCTTCAGGTCACACCTGCCCTAGGGGACAAGTGGGACCCCGACTTTGGTACTGGGGAAGGAGGATGGCAGCGGAAGGGAAGAATCCCGGTTTCCGGCCCCCAAGCAGCCCAGGCCGTTCCAGGATGACAACGGGTATGGCTGGAGGCATGGTGGCCTGATGACCAGATCCCTGGGGGTCCAAAAGCCTGGGCCTTTGAGGGTCTGTGGGTCCAGTGGACTCCCAAGGGCCTGCCAGGTCCAGCCAAGGCCAGGCTTTCCCCCCCCCCCCCCGGCAGTGCCCACAACTCTCCGAGGTGCTATGCCCGGGTTGGAGGCAGGAAGAGCCTGGGGGGCAGGGAGGCCAGAGTACTGCTAAGCCGGGCCAGCACATGTTCACACCTAGTGCTCTGCATCCACGGCATCTAGGTACTTGGCTTTGATGATTCTGGGCAGCAGATTGTACCTAGGGGAGACACAGACAGTTGGGGGGGGAGTCGCAGGTGGGGTGGCAGAGCTGAGCGGGGAGACCGACAGTTAAGGGAGCCTCGATTGGGAGGGGGAGTCCCTGCTGAACTCTACTGTTCTCCCCTTATGATAATAATAATAATGACGGTATTTGTTAAGCACTTACTATCTGCCAGACACTGTACTAAGAGCTGGGGTGAGTACAAGCAAATTGGGTTGGACTGTCTCTGTCTTGCATTGGGCTCACAGTCTCAATCCCCACTTTACAGATGAGACAACTGAGGCCCAGAGAAGTGAAGTGATTTGTCCAAGGTCACAGCAGACACGTGGTGGAGCTGGGATTAGAACCCACGACCTTTTGACTCGGAGGCAGAAACTTCATCCACTATGCCACACTGCTTCTGATAAGGCTGGGCGGCAGGGGAGCCCCTGGAGGTTTTCAAACATCATCAACAAGGCTATGTTTTCCTCTAGACTGTAGGCTCATTAAAGGCGGGGAATGTGTCCACTGTATTGTAGTACTGTACTCTGCCACGCACTTAGAACAGTGCTCTGCACTCAGTAAGTGCTCAATAAATATGATTGACCGACTGGGGGCCCGAGTTCCCAAATCCAGTCTGACCTCATTCATTCATTCATTCATTCATTCATTCATTCATTCATTCATATTTACTGAACACTTACTGTGTGCAGAGCAGCCATGCTTCCCATGCAGTCTCTAGACTGTAAGCTCACTGTGGGCTGGGAATGTCTGTTTATTGTTGTATTGTACTCTCCCAAGCACTTCGTACAGTGCTCTGCACACAATAAGTGCTCAATAAATAAGATTGAATAAATGACTGAAAAAGATAGGCCCATAGACCCTCTCAGTCCGAGGAGAGATCGGAGGGTGCCCCGGGGAGGCGGAAGAGGTTGAGGCGGGCACCCAATGGGATCATGGCAATCACGATGAGGGGGAAGATTATCTTCATGTAGGGCAGCGGGGACATGTCAAATGCACAGAGCAACAGCAGCTGGAGCACCTGCAGCCCACGTGAGGTAGTGGATGGTTCGCTGGGGCACCCGCCGGATGTAATCCATCGGAGAGTAGGCCATTTGCGGAGAGAGAGAGAAGGGGGCCACCGGGTGGATGTGAGTTGGGCTTACAGACGTCAGCCCAGGCCCATGGGTGAGGGATCAGGGAGATTGGGGTCAGCATCCCCCTCCACCTCCCGACAAGGCCAGGGCAGGGGGCAACTGGACACGGGGGCGGGAGGGGGCTCGGGACCTGTTCCTTGAGCACTAGGGTCGACCCACTCGAAGCTGGTTGCCGTCGATGGAGGTGAGGACGATGTAGAGGAACAGGCCATAGAGCATGGGCTTTGGGATCCACTGCAGCGGGAATGGCAGCAGCAGGAAGGAAAACTCCACCAGGACGTTGGCCACCAGGGTGGTCAGTGGAGTCTCCTTCACACTCACGATCCTGGGGAAGGGGGCAGAGAGGTCCGGACTGGCCAATCCATCTTCATCTTCACATCGTTCCTCAAATCTGACAGTGACACTCCCCTACTTCAAAACCTTACTGAAGGCCCATCTCCTGAAAGAGGCCTTCCTTGACTAAGCCCCCCTTTCCTCTTCTCCCACTCCCTTCTGCATTGCCCCGACTTGCTCCCTTGATTCATCCCCCCTTCCAGCCCCACACCACTTATGTCCAGATTTGGGGGAGTGTGGGAAGGTGGCATAGATCCAGGGTAGACTGAACAGGGACAGCCCCATGTTGATTAGAGCCACCAGCGGCAGGTCCCAGTGGTAGGCTGTGCCCTTCACCAACCTGTGTATGGACCACAGACATCCAGGGTCAGGTACCCCCAAAACACTCTCACAAAGACACAAACACACACACACACACACATACACACACTCAACAAGCCATGCGGGAAGCAGTGGGGCCTAGTGGCAAGAGCCCGGGCCTTGGAATCAGAGGACCTGGGTTCTAATCCCAGCTCCCCCTCCCCGTGTCTGCTGAGTGGCCTTGGGCAGGTCCCTTCACCTTTTTGGGTCTCAGTTACCTCATCTGTAAAATGGGGATTAAATCCTACTCCCTCCTATTTAGACCATGAGTCCCTTGGGGGTGGGGCCTCTGTCCAACTTGATTAACGTCTAAGTGCCCCAGGGCTTAGAACAGTGTTGGGCAATATAGGTTTCTATCTGAAACCTACACTTAACACCTATACTAATATCAACAATAATTATGATAATACAAGGAGGAACTGAGTTGAGCCCCTCTCTCCCTTATTAAATGAGGAGGTAGATCAGACAGAGAGAGAGAGTGCTGTGCCAGGGTCCCACAGAGGCCTTTCTGGCTCACTCCCCTACTTATTTTTTTTAATGGTATTTGTTAAGCACTTACTAGTTGCCAGACACTGTTCTAAGTGTTGGAGTATATACAATATTGTCAGGTTGGACAGAGTCCATATCCAGCATGGGGCGAACAGTCTTAATCCCCATTTTATAGATGAGGTAACTGAGGCCCAGAGAAGTGACAGGACTCACCTAAGGTCACACAGCAGACAACTGGAGAAGCCGGGATTAGAACCCAGGTCCTTTTGACTCCCAGGCTTTCTCCACTAGGCCGTACTGCTTCTCTGAGTCTGGGGTCCCCAGTCTCTGGCACTGCTTCCTCCTGCTGGAACCGCATCTGACCCAATCCAAAAGATGAGGCAGAGGGAAGTCAGGACCGACCTGGTGGGGGTGGAGGGGGAAGGGGCGCGGGCCGGGGGCCTACCTGTTCTCCGGAACATTGGCCAGCTATGCCATGATGTTCTGCTTGATGAAGAAGAGCATCAAGAGCAAGAAGCCCAGCCCTATAACACTCAGGGCCACACCAATGGACAGCAGGTGCACCGGTGCCATCTCAAACAGACTATTATTGGGTTTGTAGCTGAACCTGGACACTATCGGGGGCGGGGAGGGGCCGTGAGGAGCCCACCCCCTTCCCATCCTGGTTATTTCCCCATCCCTATCCTGGATCTGGTCTCCTCCACTCCCTCATGCGTCCGGGCCCTCTTGCTCTAGCGCCAGAGGAAGGGGCAAATGCCACAGCCAAGTTGGTGCACTGAACAGAACGAATGGCACCCTCACCCCCAGATCCCTGTGTCACCCTCCCCTCTTCCCACCTGGATTGGGCCAGAGGGTCCCCCCCGCCAACCGCGCCCACTCCCACGCTTCCTCCTGAGGCCGTTCACATGAGCCGGCAATGTGGTTCCTGCCCACATCATCGGAGGAATGGAAATACCGATCTGCACGGCCGGGCCCCGTCCAGACACCCCCACTCCTCTCCCCTTGACCCCTCCACCCCCACATCCGCCGGAAATCTGCAGCATGGCTGGGATGACCCATCTGACCCACCTCAGACTCAGGTCAGGGCCCGGAAGTTGGGCCCCAAACCTGGGCGGCCAGGGAAGAGGACTCAGCTTGACAGAGGTGCCCTCAGGCAAAGCGGGTTGGGTGGGCGATAACGCAGGACATCCCCGGGGCGCACTTACTCTCGATTTCCCAGAAGAAATAGGAGCCCACAAGGGAGAAGGTGAGCACCAAGATGGGCAGCGCACAGTCAGACAGGATCTCCCAAACGTGGCCTTGCAGGTAGGGGCTGCGGAAGTTAAGCATACCGGGGACTGTGTTTCCTTCCAAAGCTGAGCACTACTTCTATCGAGGAGCCAGCCTGGATTGACCCTCGGCCTGATTCCAGTCACTCCGATTGTGTGTGTGTGTGCGCGTGTGTGTCCTTACTTACCCATCAGACCTTGAAGGCAGGGACTGTATATTCTTCCCCTGCTTCTCCCCCAACATCCAAGTGTGTGTGGGAGGAACTGGGGGTTGGGGAGGGGCCTTCCCCACATGCAGACCATCTGCCCTCCATCCCCCCATCCCTTCCCTTGGTCCTGGGCCCCTTGCACTGTCCGGTTGGGCCCGGGTCAGCTGCCCTGGATCTTCTACCAGCTCACCTCTTCTTGAACTGGTAGAGGGTGTGGCCTAGCCAGAAGGTCCCCAGCATATGCATGAGGCTCGGCACGGCTGTCTCCTGACCGTAGTGCACCAGCTCGTGCCCGCCAGTCTGGTTCTGAGGGCACAGCGAGCGGCCGACTGACGAGTTCAACAGGAGGTTCGTGTTGAGGCCAAGGTTGGGGAGGCCAGGGGTTGCTTCTGTTGAGCAGGGGTGGCCGCCCAAGGGCTCACCATAGTAGTATTTCCTGAAAACTGATGGGAGGTGTCGAGCAAGCAACCACGTATCCAAGTATCACGGCCCAGCCCACCAGGACACCGTCTCCGAACCAGGGCTGGTGGTCCTCCCGGACACACACACACACACACACACACAACTATGTATACAAAAACAAAAACACATACACCCTCTCTCTGTCTGCCTCTCACTCAATCACATACCCCAACCTCCACAGTGAACATGGGTTCATTGCTAAGGACTCAATGAGCCAGGCAGGTCCTCAAATCTCCATGTCTCTGAGGGGCCTGAACACCCAGTTCATGATGTCAAACCCAACGAGCCCATCTGAGTACCCACCTCAGCCTGGTCCCGGCAGGAGCCCAGTTTTGCCTGGGACTTCGTACATGGAATAACGGAGGGAAGGGAACCCAGGTAGGAGGTGGAGACCTTCAACGCCTTTCTCTGGCCCAGGTGCATCAGGGCTGGGGAGGAGGCCGAGATGGGGCTGAAGCAGATTAGGTGTCAAGGATGGGGTGGGGTTGAACACCTTCGGTTCGAGTCAGATGACTTTCCTGGCCTTGAACATGTTCCCCTCGATAATAATAATAATGTTGATAAAAACTGCGGTATTTAAGTGCTTACCATGTATCAGACTCTGTACTAAGCGCTGGGGTGGAAACAAGCAAATCAGGTTGGACCCAGTTGCTGTCCCACGTGGGGCTCACAGTCTTAATCCCCATTTTACAGATAACATAACTGAGGTCCAGAGAAGTGACTTGAGCCTGGTCACCCAGCAGACAGGTGGCAGAGGCGGGATTACAACACATGACCTTCTGACTCCCAGACCCGTGCTCTAGACACTATGCCATGCTGTTCTGATGCCAGTCAGAGCCAGAGCTGGGAGGGGGCAGGAGGGTAAGGAACTTCCGGGACACTAGAGGAGCTCATTCTGGGAGGAAGAGTTGTCAGGTACCTCTGAAAGAGCACTGTGGGTTTGGGGGGTAGGGGGTGAGAGAGGGTCACCATGCCGGGGGTCCATTGGCAGGACAACCCTTACAGTCCTCAACCCTGCCCCGAGCACTTTTGATGCCTGTCCTGTCACCAGCTACTTCTGGGAAGGGCAAAGATCAAGATCAAATGATGGGAGAGCAGCTTCAAGCACTGGGAACGAGGGTCTGGAGGCTGGGGAGGAGCAGCCTCCGGTGTGAGCACTTCCAGTGCACTTCTCAAGACCCAGGTCTGCCCGGCTTGAATGTGGGAGGCCCCCTTTCAGAATTCTGCCTTGGCAGTGCCTGCCCGGGCCAGCCATCCCAGTTGCCTGCTTGGCCACGCTACCTCCCGGATCTCCGAAGAGCCCCGGAGAGTGGGGGGGACAGCAGAGGGGAAGGGGGCCGGGACTCACTTTTGATGATCCCTTTGACGGCATTGAGCACAAGGTGATGGAGATGAACAGGGCGACGATCTCCTCTGTGGATCTGAGGCCGGCAGGCGAGACACCGGGGAGGTGGAAGGACCAGAGGGTGGGGACACAGGTGGATGGACAGATGGACAGCAGTCGGTCACAATCCACGGCACGTGGACGAGATACAAGGCCTCGCATCACATGTCTCACCACCCCAGGCCCGATCAACAGACCCCTTTTACTCCCATTATGTTTGTGGTTGTAGTGTACTCTGCCAAGGGCTTAGTACAGTGCTCTGCACACAGTAAGTGCTCAGTAAATACCACTGACTGACTTGAGACTGCCCACATTGTGGGCAGGGAATGAGTCTGTCTGTGGTTGTAGTCTACTCTCCTAAGCACTTAGTACAGTGCTCTGCACACTGCAAGTGCTCAATAAATATGAGTGGCTGACAAGACCACACTGGGGCCTTGTGAATGCATCAAGGAACCTCACCCCTTTTCTGGTTTACAGCCCTGGGATACAGCCACCGGGGCTCCACCCCCAGCCCAGGGAACCACCCTACTGGGAGCGGGCCCCCTCCTTCCCTTGCGAGGAGTCTGCCCAGCCCGGACCTCGGCCGCCCCCACTCCCGGGAACCCACCTCTTGAAGAGCTTCATGACCAGGCTGAAGTTGAAGAGGGTGTAGAGGGCAAGGAAAAAGCTGTTCCCCAGCCCCATCAAGGGTAGAAGGCATGGAGGTCCAGGCTTTAGTCATCGCAGATGCCCCGAATCATTGAAAGGCACCAGCCGCTCACCGCGGGGAAGGACGTATGGACGGTCCTCTAGCCAGGCTCCAAACCCGGACCTCAGCCCGCATAGACTGGCAGTCCCTCCCTGCCAGCCACAGGACCTCCGCTGAGAACCTGTGGGTGTGTGACAGGACTCCTCTTTCTTCTCCTCTTCATCACTACAGGAGTCCACAGCCTTCCTAGAATCTCGGAGGCTCCCCTTCAAAGCCTTACTGAAGGCACATCTCCTCCAAGGGGCCTTCCCTGACTAAGCCCTCCTTTTCTCTTTTCCCTCTCCCTTCTGGGTCACCCTGACTTGCTCCCTTTATACATCCCTTCTCCCAGCCCCACACCACTTACTTCCATATCTGTCACATATTAATTTGTATTAATGTCTGTCTCCCCCTCTAGACTGTAACCTTGTTGTGGGTACTCTCCCAAGCTCTGAGGACTTTGCTTGGCATATACTAAAAGCTCAATAAATACCACTGAATGAAAGAAAGGGCCCAAACCCGGGGGTGGGGGTTGGGGACGGAACCGGAGAGGGTAGTGTCAGCAGCAGGGCCAGGCTGATGCCACAAACGGAAACCTGGGGGCCTTGGCCTGATTGGCCCTGAGTCCAAATAGCGCCAACCTCCAGCAGCCTGGGGATGGGGAGGGGGCTGGAAGGGTTTGGGGTTTGAGGGGGATCTGAGAGAGGCAGCCCACCTGGGCCCAAGAGAATGGCAGAGACTGACTCATGAGACAGTGACATGGCACAGGATCAGCCCTGCCTTGGCTGGGGTCATCCTGGCCCCTGATTTGGCCCCTCTCCAAAAGGGTCAGTCAGTCAGTGGGTAATGGAGCACATACTGTGTGCAGAGCACTGTACTAAGCGCTTGGGAGGATCCAATAGAAGAGCATAACAGTTACATTCTCTGCCCACAGTGAGCTTACAGTCTAGAGGTCAGGCCCCACTGAGTGGCATCCCACCCCTGGCATCTGCAGGGGCTTCAATGGTATGAGGGGTAGACATGGGCCTAAGGGGGGCCTGTTGTGTTGGGCACCGGGTTCGCCCCCCCCCGCTGGACCCTCATCCCCCCACCCGGCCCGGCGTGTCCTGCCCTCACAGTTAAGGTAGAGCACCAGAGGGGCTGTGGTCAGGAGCATGACTAGGGGCTGCCCGGAGAACAAAGCATACAGCAGCCCGCCAATGCAGTGGCCCAAGAAAGTCTTCTGCACGTCTGCAAAATGGACCAGTGGGTGGGTGGCGGCCCCACTGCTCCCAGATGTCCCCTGGGGCAACTTGGGAGGATGACCAGGGGGCTGCACTAGCCTCCTGGGGGTGGGGTCTGTCCAGAGCAGGACGGACCCTAAGGGTCGGCGCCGGGCAGCTGGCCAAGGGGACGAGGTGGTCCAGCTGGGCGTCCCCAGCCCCTCGCTGGGGGTCCCACACAGACCCACTGGACCTCACGAGAGGAGACTTAATGATAACAATGATGGTATTTGTTAAGCACTTACTATGGATCAAGCACTGTTCTAAGCACTGGGGTAAATGCAAGCTAATCAGGTTGGACTCGATCCCTGTCCATAAGGGGCTCACAGTCTTCATCCCCATGTTATAGATGAGGGAACTGAGGCCAACTGAAGTGAAGCGACAGATGAGGTCGCTGAGGCACAAAAAGGTGAAGTGCCATGCCCAAGGTCACACAACAGACAACAGGTGGGGACAGCAATAAAACCCAGGTCCTTCGACGTCCAGGCCCGTGCCACTTGCCTGCTGTGAGACCTTGGGCAAGTCACCTGACTTCTCTGGGCTTCAGTTACCTCATTTGCAAAATGGAGATTGAGATTGTGAGCCCCAAGTGGGACAGGGACTAGCTTCAACCTGACAACTGTGTCTCTACCCCAGTGCTTCATAAAGTGTCTGGCTCACAGTAATCACTTAAAGAATACCTCGATTATTATCATCATCATCATCATTACCCAGCAGGCTGCACTGTTTCCCAAGGCATGACCCAGACCGGTCCGAACCCCAGGGTTGTGACCCCCAGACCATCCCAACCTGGACCGGCAACCTGATTGGTTGCAGTCCGGCTCTCTGCCCAGACCCCCACTTCCGCTGACTACAATGGGGGCGACCTGAGGGAGGGAGGGGGATTGGGACAGGCTGGCCCCTGCTCCCTCCCACCCACTGGCATCGCGGGCCCCAAGGTGAGGGCAAAGCTTTACCGATGGCACCGTGCGTGTTCTCATTGTTGAGGGAGCCAAAGTCGATGGTGGCAACAGGCAGGCAAAGTACAGGAAAATCATGGTGGTGTTATACTTCCCCAGTGCCTTCTTGCTTCCGATGATGCCTAGTAGAATCGTGACAACAAAAATGATCATTGTTGTGGTATAATTTCAGCATTTTCTATGTGTTGAGCACTATACTTAGGCTGTGAACCCCAAGTGGTATGGAGACAGGGACTTTGTCTCATCTGCTCCTACCTACCCCAGTGCTAAGTGGGAGGGAGAAAAAGCATTTGGTTAATAATAAAAACAATAATTATGGTACTTGTTAAGTGATTACTATGTCTCAAGCACTGTTCTAAGCACTGGAGTAGATACGAGGTAATCAAGTTGGACCCAGTCTCTTTGTCATATTGGGCTCACTCTCTTAATACCCATTTTATAGATGAGGTAAATGAGGTCCAGAGAAGTGCCCAAGGTCTCACAGCAGACATGTGTCAGAACCAAGATTAGAATCCAGGTCCTTCTGACTTCCAGGCCCAGGCTCCATTCACTAAGCCATGGTTGGGTGTCCCAAAGTAGGGGGCCAAGATCTGTCCCAGGATGGGGAAGATGCAGAGGCGACCGAGGGCTGTGAATTCTGCTTTCTGAGGTGTTGGGGTGAGGGCTTGGGACCCCAGAGACACAGCAACCCACGCGAGCCAAAACCACAGGCTCTTCACGAGGTCATTAGGTTTAGCCCCCGGCTTCTGGGCAGGTGGCGGCTCCAACCCAGTGGGACTTGAGAAATCTTGAGAAGCAGTATGGCCTAGTGGATAGAGCAGGGTCCGGGGAGTCAGAAGGATCTGGGTTCTAATTCCAGCTCTGCCACTTGTCTGCTGTGTGAGGTGGGGCAAGTCACTTCACTTTTCTGGGCCTCAGTTCCCTCTCCTGTAAAATGAGGATTAAGACTGTGAGCCCTCCGTGGGACAGAAACTGTGTCCAACCCGATTATCTTGTATCTACCCCAGTGCTTAGAACAGTGCCTGGCACACAGTAAGTGCTTAACAAATACCACAATTATTATTATTATTATCCAAGATGCATCTCAACCATCTAAATCTGGGTGAATTTGACTTGGGCTGGGACCGAGGCAGTCTCGGGGGTAGGGGGATGGACAAGAAGATTTTTGAGGAAGGCAATGGCATACCCCCACCCCCCCACTTTCCGGTGTGTGTCTGTAGGTCGTGCACATCTACATCCCCTGGCTTCCGTGGGAACCCAGAATTTCATGCCAGGATATCGAGCACTGGACTTGTCTCTGCCCCCGACCCTCTTTGTTCTACAAAAGCCAGCTGGCAGCTGCAAATGCCCCAGACGTACAAGTCAGTCTCCAGCTCCCCTCCCTCCCACCACATCCAGGGACCCCAAAGCCCAGCGAGACCCCGGCTGACCCTCTTGGGCCTAGAGGTTCCTGCCTCCTACCTTAGCATATTTGATAGGGGCAGGGAGAAATCTGAAGGTCTCCAGCTGATGGGAGCCACACTATTCTGGGCCATTTCCCTGGAGACCCTCAGGCTGGGTAGTGGGAGAAGGAAGGAGAAAAAGAAGGTGTGACTACTCCCTCTGTTGGAACTCTCAAGACTCGAGCCCCGTTACTCTGCCTTGTTGAGAGAGGAGGAATGAGATCTGGGGGTGTGGGGGGTGCCTAGCTTGTCAATCTACAAGTTAGAAGCCGGTTGCATCCCTACTGCTTTGAGTGCACAACTGGTACGCCCTCAAATTCTAATTCTACCAGCGATCAGTGGGCTCAAAGAGGCTCAGGACTGATGAGGAACATAGATGTTTTATTCCACACAGATCCCTTTGGCATTACAGAGTCTAGTCAGGCAAGGGGACAGAGAAGGGAGGAGGAGAAGAGGGGGCCAGACTATACCATTTCCTGGGGTAAGGTGGGGGGCTGGGGGAAGAACACTTGGCATCTTCCCACTCTAGGATTTGCTACTTGTCCTCTCCACCTCTTATTCTGCTCCTCCAAGAGGGTTGGAGGACACACGGTAGTCAAACACACATACACACAGATGGACACATCCATTCAATAGTATTTTTTGAGTGCTTACTACGTGCAGAGCACTGTACTAATGTACATATCGGTATGTACATATCGGTAACAGATAGAGACAATCCCTGCCCATCGACGGGCTTACAGTCTAATCAGGGGAGATAGACGGACAAAAACAAGACAACTTAATCACGACAAATAGAATCAAGGGGATGTACACCTCATTACTAAAATAAATAGGGTATTAAAAATACATCAAATGAGCACAGTGCTGAGGAGAGGGGAAGGGAGAGGGGGAGGAGCAGAGGGAAAGGGTGGAAAGGGGGCTTAGCTGAGGGGAGGTGAAGGGGAGAAGGGGGAGGGAGCAGAGGGAAAAGGGGAAGCTCAGTCTGGGAAGGCCTCTTGGAGGAGGTGAGCTCTCAGAAGGGCTTTGAAGAGGGGAAGAGTTAGGTTGGCAGAGGTGAGGAGGGAGGGCATTCCAAGATAGCGGTAGGACGTGGGCCAGAGGTCGACAGTGGGATAGGTGTGAACGAGGGACGGTGAGGAGGTGAGCAGCAGAGGAGCGGAGTGTGCGGGGTGGGCAGTAGAAAGAGAGAAGGGAGGAGAGGTCGGAGGGGGTAAGGTGATGGAGAACCTTGAAGCCCAGAGTGAGAAGTTTTTACACTCCTTACTCCTCCTGCCCCTCATCCCCGCTCCCACAGGGCACCCCCACCCCCTTCCCTGCCATAAGACAGGAAAGGGTCTGTACTCTTGAAGCCAGAGATGGACAGGAAACTCTAAAGACCAGGAGCGGGGAAGTTCAGATTGACTATAATAATAATGATAATGTTGGTATTTGTTAAGCGCTTACTATGTGCCCAGCACTGTTCTAAGCTCTGGGGTAGATACAAGGTCAACCGGTTGTCTCACGTGGGGTTCACACTTTTTTAATCCCCATTTTGCAGATGAGGTAACTGAGGCACATAGAAGTGAAGTTACTTGCCCAAGGTCACACAACTGACAAGTGGCAAAGCCACTACAGAATTAAGGGCCCCAGCCGTTACTCTCCCCACTGTCAGATCAGTGATCAAGTACCTGTCCAGAGCTCCAGACTCCTGTTTCCAGAACCCATCTCCCTTTCCAAAGAGGGGTGGCCCCTCCACCTGCTGCTTCTCATCCCTGCTCTCACAAGACACACACACACACACACCCCATCACCTCTTGGAGATGAAATAGGACTGGTATGGCACTCACAAGGCTATATTTGATCCTTGACCCCCATAGGAAATGGCATCATTTGGAGGGAGGGGATACAGTTCTGGGCTAGGGGGTGGCCAGGGGAGAGCAGTCCGGCCCAAACGGCTCACCTGTGGGGGGGTGGGGGTGGATTGGCTCAGTGCCCATGGTGTCCCACAAGTGGCAGGTTAAACCTCCACTGTCTATGCCGTCTGGTGATCTGTTTCGGCGCTATGGGCTTCCTGGGGATGGATAGGACCGTTGCTTGGTGGATGATGTACACCCCAGCCCACCTTGTGGGGAGAGTGCCAGACAATCGCAGGTGGCAGGGGATGCTCAGATGGGTCTCTGATGGGGGAACCCAGAGCCCAGCCAGGGATCGGGACATGGGACTTTGGGGAGGAACCTCATCGCCGGTTACTACGGGGCCAGGAGCAGACTCGGTCACCGTTCTGAGTTTGGGACTATAAGGAGGCAGTAGATTGTGTGTGTGTGTGGCGGGGGAAAAGGAGCCCTTCACTCTACTCTCTCAAGCACTTATTAGAGTGCTCAAGAAATACCATCGATTCCTCCCACTTACCCAAAAAGGAGCCCAAACATCCCCAGGCTTAGGGCACGACCCTCACTGTCCTGTCTGCACCAAGATGTTCTCAAGGAGGCATAATGGATGAGGGGAGTGGGTTTCCCATGTTGCATCCAGGGCTCAAGCTACTTGCTTGGACCTAAGGATACACTTGATTAGGTCTCGGGGCAATCTCGCTCTGCCCCCCTGCTCAGGTCAGGGGGTGCTGTCATGGGTGCCCAGTCTTGCCTCTAGCCCCACCCCTCAGCTGGACTGCAGCCAGGGAGAAAGAAAGAGAGAGAAAGGGTGAGAGAGAAACCCTATCAAGACAGAGCTAGGCAGAGACAGGACAGAGCGGCTGCCACTCAGACACCCTGCCAGGGAGGCCCTGGCTGTCTTGGTCACCCCAAGGCAGGAGAAAAATCCCAACTGAAGTGTTAAGTGTTGGGTAAGTGTTAGCTTACCCAAGGAATGCTCCAAACCAGACCCCCTCCCCAACAGATCCACCCACCCAATTCCCCAGCATCTTACCTCCGAGCAGGATTGTACGGGACACTTCTCCAGGGACCAGAAAAAAGCTGTGCTTCTGCCTTTTCTCTTCACACAACCAAGTTCCTGAACACTTACCAGGGCCACTCTGGTCCACCACCCTTGACTTCCCCACCCCCAACACCCCCCAAAATTGAGCATGACTGGGCAATCTGATCCCAAGTTTGGCCTGACGTGAGGGAGAACATACCCCAGTAAGCAACTTCTTCGGCAATTTGGGTGGAGTCAATACAGCCCTTGCCCCTTAGGAGCTTACAATCTAAGGCAGTCAGTCAAGCCTATTTGCACTCTTACTGTGTAGAGAGCATTGTAGTGAGTCCTTGGGAGAATACAATAGAAAAATATATCAGACACGTGCCCTGACCCCAGTGAGCTCACCATTGAGAAGGGGAAAAATATCGACTTTGGAACAAGACAGTATGAATGGTTTAAAAAGTTCAACGCTACCTAGCCTATGTGGCTCCTCTTCTCAAGAAGCTTCCAGTCTACATGACAGACATTAAAATGGAGTTATACACAGGTAGACTGCCATGTACAAGGTCAGTATATGCGGTTGTGCATACTAAACCCAAGGTAAGCTCCAATTGGCAGTCCAAGTCGATTAAAAAACACCTATACATCAGTACGTACAGTGAAGGATGGCAGTATTGCAGCAAGACAGCAATAGTATTTATTGAAAGCTAATTTGACAGAGCACTGAATTAAGAGCAGGATGGGGATAAGCGGCCTCAATTGAGAAAGATGCCCATTTCAGTCCGTCAACCATATTTATCCACTGCATATTGGGGGCAGAGCACAATATAACAATCAATCAACAGATTCTCTTGTCCACGCTGAACTTACAGTCTAGAGGGGAAGAAGAAGATTCCGCCTCCTTAAGTAGGAGCCACGATGAGTGGGGAGGAGAAGTCATCTGGCAATATGCTGCACACTAACTTCCAACTCTGAGAGATTTATGCTTTGTAACTCAGTCTCCAGGTTCTCAGTACACTGCTGATATCTACTAAATACTCAATGAATCCTGCTGGTGACCTAGCTTCCACTACTACAACCGTGCTTCTGTTGGTGGTGCTCTGGATTAGTCCTTTGCATTTACTGGGCATAGACCACTCTATTAAGGGCATGAGAAAATACAACATAAGACAAATTCCCTGCCCACAACAAGCTTACGGTCTGCTCCATATGGCTGTGACTATTAAACCCAACTCATTGCTGGGCTTTTGCGGGGCTGTAACAGAATCCAATAGGGATGGGGGAGTGAATTTGAGGGAATGGGGAAGTGAATTTTACCTTGGGGTACAGGAATTGGGTAGCCCAGCCAGCTGAAGTGGGCACAATCCTGCTCTTGAAGGGCTTTCAGTTTAAGAACCCTCGAGGGGCACATGACAGTACCGCTCCCCCACCCCTGTCGGCGGAGCTGGGTTCCCACCTCGGGGGGCTCACGGTCTGATGCACCGGCTACCGTCGCTTCCGGGACTGTCACACACGTGGAATCCCGTGACGATGGTGGATGTCGAGTTGGAGGGAAGGGTGGAGGTTGCCAGTAGATGGGGGCTGGACTTGCATCCCCTTGGAGATGATGGGGCGGCCGTTAACCTTACTGAAGCTTACCCCCATTTTCTAGCACATTCCAGGTGTAGGGTCCCGAGTCGAGGTTGTGAAAGTCATTGCACTTGGTGACTTTATAGTTGAGTGGGAAATACTAGCTACCTGGCGGCTGGCAAAAGAATTAGGAGGAGGGCACAATGACAGAGACACATAGACACACACACACACAAACACACAAAAAGACAGTGAGCCTGCACGCCCATGCATCCCATGGTTTCTGCCCCATCCCTTTCTCCCCCACCCAAAACCCTCACCTCTACACCTAAAGCACCCATCTTCCCTCTAAAAACACATTTCAAAGCATCCCAACTCCTCAACTTACTCCAATCCAGAAATATCTTGTTGACTCGGATATTTCTCTTGATAGATCCTAGACTCAACTCGCAGTTAGCAAAAACCCAAACCTGTACAGGCTGTGGCAAACCCTGCCTCTCTAGGGCATGGGTATTGTAGCCACATCAGAGCCTGGGCCAGAGACCCTGTTTACACCACACATAAGGGTATAATATGAAATTTTTGCACCTATGCCAGCACTTGGAAAAGTGCTTAACACAAAGTAAATGCTTAACACATACCATCATCACATCACCACTACGGACGAGTCAGTGATATCAAAAGACATTCCCCATACCACACTCAGCTCTCTCCATAATCCCCACATCATTCATATATTCAATCGTACTTATTCATTCATTCAATTGTATTTACTGAACACTTACTATGTGCAGAGCACTGTACTAAGCACTTGGAATGTACAATTCGGCACCAAATAGAGACAATCCCTGCCCAACAACGGGCTCACAGTCTACATGGGGGAGACAGACAACAAAACAAAACAAGTAGACAGCTATCAAGAGCATCAAAAGCAATCAATAGAATCCTAGATCTAGACACATCATGAATAAAATGAATAGAGTCATCAATAATATTTACAAATAGACACAAGTGCTGTGGGGAGGGGAAGGATGTAGAGCAGAGGGAGGGAGTCGGGGGCAATGGGGGGGAGGAGGGGCAGATGGAAAGGGAGGGCTCAGTCCGGGAAGGCCTCCTGGAGGAAGTGAGCTTTCAGTAGGGATCATTGGCCATCTGTCCCTCCCCTCTACACACACACACACACCGCCAACCCCAACTCCAGCTTTCTCCACTCCCTCCTGAAGTAATTGGTACTGTACATATCCATTATGCTGACCCTAGATTATCGACTCAAATCATTGATATCAATATACACAACAAATCAATCCTATTTATGCAGTAATTACTGTCCCCTTCCTACTCCTCAAACCCTTCAGACTCGCCCATTCCTCTATCCCTCCCTCCCCATAAAGAATAGAGTCACACCCTATCCCAACCCCTAAGCAGCCAAATCATTTCTTAGATGTCATCACTGCCTCACAACCAGCCACCCCATCCCCCACTGGAGTCCACATCCATTAGCCCAGCCTTAAATTGCTCCCTAAAAGCATCAACCCAAGTGACTCCTGGGCCATCCAAAGTAACAATCATAATCACATCCATCAGCAACCCCAATGCAGTAACCCTCAGCTATCAGGGCTGAACAAAGAATAAGCCTACCAAGGGGGCATCACAGCCTCTGCTCACCCAACCCACAGAGGAGCTTAGCCTGCCTCTTCTCCCTAGCCGACGGAAAATAACCCCCAGGGGCCCTAAAGGGGGAAGGAGAGTGCCAAGCAGCCTCTGGAGCTTTAAAGGGGCAGTGGCATTTACTCCATTCAAGGGCACCTAGTGAAGAGCCTCAGTTTCTGGGGGTGGGGGTTTAGGATCAGGGACTGAAGCAGAAGGCTATTAAGGAGAAAGACAGTTGCAGCTGCCTGTCATTAAAAAGATCTGGAAAGACATCCTTTATTATAGGCACCTGGAGGCCATACATCTCATCCTTGAATATCAGGTCTCATTCTCCTCCAGTGCTTTCCCAGTGCTTAGTCCAGTGCTTTGGACTTAGGAGGATATAGAATGCCTAAGAATGAATGAGTGAATGAGTAAATCAAGGAGGCCCCACTCTTCCCTCCACTCTGCCTTTCCTTTCTGTTTTTGGTTTCTGATTCTCAGACCGGGAGAGAAGTTGAGGCCGGGAGAAAAGGTGGCCTAGGAGAAAAGGTTTGGCCAGGAAACAAGGTTGGGCAAGAGGAAAAGGTTTGACGGGAGGAAAGGTTAGGCCGGGAGAAAAGGTTCGGCCGGGAGCAAAGGGTTGGCGAGAGGAAAAGGTCAGATGAGGAGAAATGGTGTGGCTAGGGGAAAAAGTGAGGTGAGTTGGAAAGGTGAGGTGAGGGGCAAAGTTGAGACAGGGGGAAAGGTCGGGCCGGGAGAAAAGGTCGGGCCGGGAGAAAAGGTCGGGCCGGGAGAAAAGGTCGGGCCGGGAGAAAAGGTCGGGCCGGGAGAAAAGGTCGGGCCGGGAGAAAAGGTCGGGCCGGGAGAAAAGGTCGGGCCGGGAGATAAGGTCGGGCTGGGAGAAAAGGTCAGACGAGGAGAAAAGGTTTGTCCAGGAGGAAAGGTTTGGCCAGGAGAAAAGGTTTGGCCGGGAGAAAAGGTGGGGCTGGGAGAAAAGGTCGGGCCGGAAGAAAATGGTCAGACGAGAAGAAATGGTTTGGCCAGGAGAAAAAGTGAGGTGAGTTGGAAAGGTGACATCAGGGGAAAAGTGGAGAGAGGGGGAAAAGTGGAGACAGGGGGAAAGGTGAGGCCGGGAGAAAAGGTCGGGCCGGGAGAAAAGGTTTGGCTGGGAGAAAAGTTTTCGCTAGGGGAAAACGTTTGCCTAGGGGAAAGAATTGGGCCCGAGAAAAAAGTGAGACGAGGAGAAACGGCTTGGCGAGAGGAAAAAGTAGGTCCAAGAGAAAAGGTTCAGCCGGGAGAAAAGGTTGGGTGAGAGGAAAAAGTCAGGGGACTTGGAAAGGTGAGGTCAGGGGCAAAGTGGAGACAGGGGGAAAGGTGAGGCCCGGAGAAAAGGTCAGACCAGGAGAAACCGTCTGTCCAGAAGAAAAGTTCAGGCCAGGAGGAAAGGTTAGGCCGGGAGAAAAGGTTGGGCCGGAAGAAAAGGTTTGGCTGGGAGAAAAGTTTTTGCTAGGGGAAAAGGTTTGCCTAGGGAAAAAGGTGAGGCCAGGGAGAAAGTTGGGCTAGAGGAAAAGGTCAGACGAGGGGAAAAGGTTTGGCTAGGCGAACAGATGAGGCCAGAAGAAATGGTATGGCTGGGGAAAAGGTCACAACAGGGAAAAAGGGCAGACTAGGAAAAAAGGTTAGGGACAATGAGGTGAAAAAGAAGGTGACCTGGCTGGCCTCTGGGGAAGGCTCCTGCGAAGCAGAATCCTCCTCCTCCTCATCCTGCGGACTTGGGGGAAGAGAGGAGGCGGCCTTTACCTCCAGGGCCGGGCTGGGCAGCAGCTCGGTGCGCGAGCCTTCCCGCGTGACGACGAGGGCTGCTCCGAGGGTTCTTCCCCCACCCCCCTGCTCCCAGGACTCACTGGCAGCTCCTCCTCGCTCGCCTGGGCTCTGTCAAGCACGGGGTGGACCCACCGAGGGGCGGGCAGCAGCCTCCAGCTCGCCCGAGATGGCTGGGGAAGGCACGGCACGCCCCACCGGGTTTCTGGCCTGGGAGGGAAAGAGAAAGGCCCCAGTGAGCTCCCCAGCTCCACTACTCCCTCCATTTCCCCTTCCGGCTCACCCCTGCACCTCATCAGCGTCGTCCCCCTCCCCACCCCCGCCCGCACTCAGCCCGACAAGAGTCCCATCGTCCCAGTCCCTTGGGCCAGAGCCCGTGAGTCCGATCCGTGGCGGACCGGGAGAGTCTCTTCGGGGGCCAGGGCCTCCCTGGGAAGAGGGACCCGGGGGTGGGCCTTCTCTGTCCCCGGCCAATTGGAGACGACTCGCGTCCTGCCCAGAGTTCGGGCCCCTGGTCTCCCCGGAGCACCCTCGGCCTCATCTCCCTGCTTCCCCCCAGGATTCACCCAGACACACACACACACACACACACACACACACACACACACCCCACCCCCCCTTCGCTCTGGGGGTAGCAGTGCAGTCCACTCAGGAAGGCGGAAAAGCTGCCGGGGGAGGCTGCCCACAGGAGAACAAGCGAGAAGCTCCTCAAACCCGAGCAGCAGCACGTAGCAACCCTTTGTTTCGGAAAAAGGGTGCGGGGCCAGGCCCGCAAGGTCAAAGTGGGGGCCGGTGGGGGGGGGGGCGTCCCGGAATGGAACCCTCAAGGCTTGGGGACAGAGCTGCAAGGCGGAGGCTGGGGCAGGGGAGAAGGAGGGGTGGCCATGGTGCTCAGGAAATGATGTGGGGTCCACGGGCAAGGCACCCCGGCGCGGCCCCTTCTCCGCTCGGGGCCTGGGGGCAAGGCACTTCACTCCTCTGGGCCTCGGTGACAGCTTCAGGTCAAGGTGGAGGGCGACAGGGAGCCCCACGGGGGACCATCTGATGAGCCAGGAGTGCTCCCAGCCTTTCCAACGGGGCTCGGCACCTAGGCAGCACGCCAGAAAGACTTGGGAAGGAAGGAAAGGGCAGGCGGGGACCGGGTGAGCCGAGGGGAAAGGGGAGCCAAAGGGGAAGGGGAGGCCAGGGGAAAACAGGCACCTAGGCGAGAAGAGGACAGGAGGGCAAAAGGGTGGCCGAGGGGAAAGGTGGACGCAAGGGGCAAAGGGGAGTCCGGGGAAAAGGGAAGGCCGGGGGCAAAGGAGAGGCCAAGGTGAGAAGAGAGGCCCGGAAAAAAGGTAAGGTCAGGGACCAAGGGGGACCTAGAGAAAATGTGTGGGGAGCGGAAAGGGTGGACCCGGGGAAATGGTTAGACCAGAGCAACAGATTCGTCCGGGAGAAGAAGTTAGGCCGGGAGAAAAGGTTTGTCTGGGAGAAAAGGTCAGGCTGGGAGAAGAGGTCAGGCCGGGAGAAAAGGTCAGGCTGGGAGAAAAGGTCAGGCCGGGAGAAAAGGTTTGGCTACGGGAAAGACTTTGGCCAGAGAAAAACGTCAGACCAGAAGAAAAGTTCGGGGCGAGAGGAAAAGGTTGGTCCAAGAGAAAAGGTTCAGCCGGGAGAAAAGGTCGGGCCGGGAGAAAAGGTCGGGCCGGGAGAAAAGGTCGGGCCGGGAGAAAAGTTGTCCCTAGAGGAAAAGGTTTGCCTAGGGGAAAGAATTGGGCCCGAGAAAAAAAGTCAGACCAGGAGAAAAGGCTTGGCAAGAGGAAAAAGTTGGTCCTAGAGAAAAGGTTCAGCCAGGAAACAACTTTTGGCGAGGGGAAAAGGTCAGACGAGGGGAAAAGGTCAGACCAGGAGAAAAGGTTTTTCAGGGAGAAAAGGTTAGGCCGGGAGAAAGGGTTGGGCGAGAGGAAAAAGTCAGGTGAGTTGGAAAGGTGATGTCAGAGGCAAAGTTGAGACAGGGGGAAAGATTAGGCCAGGAGAAAATGTTCAGCTGGGCGAAAATGTTGGGCCGGGCGAAAGGGTCAGGCCAGGCAAAAAGGTTAGGCCAGGGCAAAAGGTTAGGCCAGGCGAAGAGGTTAGATGGGGCGAAAAGGTTAGGCCAGATGAAAAGGTCACACTGGGGGAAAAGGTCAGACTAGGGGAAAAGGTTAGGCCAGGCGAAAAGGTTAGGCCAGGCAAAAAGGTTAGGCCGGGCAAAAATAGACTGGGTGAAAAGGTTAGGCCAGGCGAAAAGGTTGGGCCGGGCGAAAAGGTCGGGCCAGGCAAAAATATTAAGCTGGGCAAAAAGGTTAGGCCAGGCGAAAAGGTTAGACTGGGCAAAAAGGTTAGGCCAGGTGAAAAGGTTAGGCGAGGCGAAAAGGTCAGACTGGAGGAAAAGGTTAGGCCAGGCCAAAAGGTCAGACAGGGTGAAACGGTTAGATCAGGCGAAAAGGTTAGGCCAGGCAAAAAGGTCAGACTGGGGGAAAAGGTTAGACCAGGGCCAAAGGTTAAACTAGGGACAAAGGTTAGGCCAGATCGAAAAGGTTAGGCCAGGCGGAAAGGTTAGTTAGGCCAGGCGAAATAGTCAGACCGGGGGAAAAGGTTAGACCATGACAAAAGGTTAGACCAGGACAAAAGGTTAGACCAAGGCCAAAGGTTAGACCAGGTGAAAAGGTTAGGGAAAAATAGGGGAAAAATAGAGGGACCCCTCTTTCTTGCCTCTCTTGCATGAGAATGACAAGAATCTTCATCAGAATCCGCATCATGGTCGTTGTGAAGGGAGGAGGATGGCTCTTCCTCCAGCAGCTCGGGACGGGATCCTACCCTTTCTCATCCAAGAGCGAGCGACTGGGGCTGCCCCACCTCCCCCTGCCCGCAGAACTCATGTGGCGCTCCACCTCCCTCGACTCTTCGCCGAGAAGTACGGGGGTGGGCAGCATCCTCCACCTGGATGGAGCGAAATGGCGTAGGCAACCCCCAGCCCGCCCACCCGGGGGGGTTTCTTCCCTGGGCAGAAGCAAGACAGGCAAGAGTGAGCTCCCCATCCCCACACGCGGGGTTTCCCCGCCCCCCGACCCTTGTCCCCCCCCCCGCCTCCCAGCTCCCCCAGGCACCTCGTCCCATCGTCCCCCTGCCCCGTCCCGCCTCAGCCCAGAAAGAGTGCCATCCCTGCCACTAGGAACCGACCCGGAGCCTCCGCTCCATCGCTGAGCGGGATGGGTTCCTGGGGGTCAGCCGCCTCCAACGGAAGGGGGACCTCCCGGAGTGAAAAGGGAGGAGGCTGGGGTGGGCGCCTGGAGAAGAAGACAAGCTCTTGGCCAAGGAGGAGGAGGCAAGGAGACCCCATCAACGCGAGCAGCAGCAAAGGGGAGCCGGGGAGACTGAGCAGGCGAGTCCGAGAGGCAGGCCAGGTGGCGGCTCCGGTGGGGCACGGTCCACTCCTTGGCACGGAGGCCAGGGCTCGGTCCCGACCTAGGCCTCCCTAAAGACCCTAAATGCCGGACGACAAGAGCTGCGGGTCTCTGAGCGCTGCCACCGCGACAGCAAGAGGCCATTGGAGTGGCTAAGGAGCCATGGGCCAGGGATGCTGAACACCTTCAGCGCCCTCAGGAGCAGCATCCTCACAACATCACCACCACCACCACCACCAAGGACGGTTGGGGTCTTTCGGGCGCCCTGCCGAGGTGGCCCACACGGTTCGAAGGGCTGGGAGAGACCCAGTGGCTTCCGGCAGTCCCATGAGGGACTCACTGTCTTGCTCCCCATCGGACCAATGGGGTCACGGAGGCCCCAGGAAGTGGAATGACTTGCCCCAGGTCCCACCACAGACAGCAGGATGGGGGGGGGAGGGGACGGGAGGGCGAGCGGAGAAGCTCCGTCGTCGGCCCTCGACTCCCAGGCTCCCCGGGACCCTCGTTCCGTTCAGGGTCCCTCAGCCTACTTCCACCCCCCCCACCACCGTGGCTTGAGGTCAGGAGAGGGGAGGGATGATTCACACCCCCCCGCCCCTACACTGGCCCCTCGCCAGAACAGGCCTGCCAGCAGGGCCAAAGGGAAATGACCTTCTGACCTCCAAGCCCTTCCAGCGAGCCAGGGAGTAAGCCCCGAGCCAGCTTCCCTCTTCCGCCGAGACTGGCCCCTGACCGCCCCCCACCCTCCCCCCGGCACAACTCCTTCCGAGACTGCCCCTGAGAAGTGCCAGCTATGCAAGGAGGAAGGATGTGCATTAAGGGGGGGGCAGCCCTGGGGGCGGGAGAGGGGGCGGACAACAGGACGGGGCGCTCAGGCAGGATTCACTCACCCCGAAGCTCGAGACTGGCGGGTCCGGGATCGTCTTCTGCGCCCCACCATCAAGCCCGACCCAACCAGTTCCCTCTCCAGAGCCCTGGCCCAAGGCGGGAGAACCCTCCTCGGGGCTGCAAGGGCGAGAGAAGCGGCAGGGCGCCGGGAAGAGCGCACGAGCTGGCGAGGTTCAAGTCAGGGGTTGGCATCCCGGCTGGGCCCTTTCGCAGCTGGGGGACCGGGGGCCAAGTCCCTTGCCGGCTCGGGGACACCATGCCCTCCTGGGTCAAATGCGGAGGAAACACTGGGAGCCTCCCGGGGGAGCCCCTGTGTGTCCTGGAGCTCCCCCAGCGATGGGAACGGTGCTCGGCCCAGAGTCGGCACTTAACCGAGACCACCAGGAGGAGGAAGATGAGGATGACATGAATGCCCTCCGCTCACCACCTCCTGCTTCTCCTGCCTTTCAGTCGTCCCGCAGGCCCCCATCGCATGTCGCTTCGAGGGGACGACGCGGCTCCACCTCGGCACCCTCCTGCCAGCAAGAACAGTCACACACAAAGGCTGGGGAAGGCAGAAGCCTCCCCCGCCTCCTGCCCCCCCCTCCCCACACATCCACCCCCACCCACATGACTGACGCTTTCCACTCCCTCCCCCATACACTGAGGCACAGCCCCCAAGCCCTGAACCATCCACCCACCCCCACCGGGGCTAACCACTCCCCCTTCTCCTTCGATCCCTCCCTTCCTGTGATGGTCTTCATTTAGGTCTCCCCAGTCCACGGAGGCTGGCCCCACAAGATGCCCAGGGAACTATGCTAGTATGGGGGAGACCAGCCCAGCTCCAAGGGGTGGGGAAGGGGAGCAGAGCAGTAGGGACCAGTCTGGGAAGGGGAGGGCGAGTCCGGGCTGCCAGGAACAGGGCGGTTCCTGCACGTCTCCAGGCCTCTCCAGACCCTGGAGGGCAGGGCTCAACCCAGAGCAAGTACTCCGTCCACACCACGGAGAATTGGCCGGCACCAAAGGTCTTGTGGCATTGCCACAGGCCTGGAGCAAGGCTGGAGAGCAAAGAGGCAGGGGGAGGGGCCGAGAAGCTTGCTGCAGTGGCGGGGTGGTAGGCCCATCACCCCATGGCCCACATCCCTCCTGGTCACGAACAAACGTCGGGAAAGTGGAAAGGTTCGACCGCCACCTAACAGCCACTTGCCACGGAAGCCATGGGGAAGGCAAGGACCGGGCCCCGAAGAGCCCCGAGGTGACCAGCCACAAAACAGAGGCAGAGGGACCCCAACGGCCAGACCGAACTGACCCCCAAAACGTTGCTCTTCTGCTCCTCAACTCCCAAGTCCCTCACAGTCAAGCCGACACCACGCTCACCTCCAAACCACCTTGGGCTCTTGAGGCTTACCTCGGGGGGCAAGGAAGGGGCGGAGCTTGGCCAGATGGCAGCCACCCACCCACCCACCGGATTGGAGGCAGCTGGAGCAGAGATCAGGTCACGCGCCAGGTGAGTTGGAAAGCTGAGGTCAAGGGCAAAGTTGAGACGGGGAAAGATTAGGCCGGAAGAAAAGGTTCGGTTGGGAGAAAAGGTCAGGCCGGGAGAAAAGATTGTCTAGGAGAAAAGGTTTGGCTGGGAAACAAGGTGTGGCGAGAGGAAAAGGTTTGGCCGGGAGAAGAAGTTAGGCTGGGAGAAAAAGTTTGGCGAGAGGAAAAAGTCAGACAAGGAGAAAAGGTCTGGCTAGAGGAAAAGGTTAGGCCAGGGAAAAAGTTTGGCTACGGGAAAAGGTGAGGTGAGTTGGAAACGGAGGTCAGGGGCAAAGTTGAGACGGGGGAAAGGTTAGGCCACGAGAAAAGGTTTGCCGAGGGAAAAAGCTTAGGCCAGGGAGAAACTGTGGCTAGAGGAAAAGGTCAGATGAGGGGGAAAAGTTTGGCTAGGCGAAAAGCTTGAGGCCAGGAGAAATGGTTTGGCTACAGGAAAGAATTGGGCCAGGGAACCATTTTAGGCCAGGAGAAAAGGTTTGGCAAGAGAAAAAAGTCAGGTGAGTTGGAAAGGTGAGATCAGGGGCAAAGTTGAGATAGGAGGAAAGATTAGGCTGGGAGAAAAGTTCAGACCAGGAGAAAAGGTTTGGCCAGGAAACAAGGTTTGGCGAGAGGATAAGGTCAGACCAGGAGAAAAGGTTTGTCCAGGAGAAAAGGTTAGGCCGGGAAAAAGGTTAGGCCAGGAGAAAAGGTTAGGCCAGGAGAAAAGGTTAGGTCGGGAAACAAGGTTTGGCGAGAGGAAAAGGTCAGACGAGGGGAAAAGTTCAGACCAGGAGAAAACGTTTGTACAGGAGAAAAGGTTAGGATGGGAGAAAAGGTTAGGCCGGGAGGAAAGGTTTGGCAAGAGGAAAAGGTCAGCTGAGTTGGAAAAGTGAGGTCAGGGCAAAGTAGAGACCGGGGGAAAGATTAGGCCGGGAGAAAAGGTCAGACCAGGAGAAAAGGTTTGGCCGGGAAACAAGCTTTGGCGAGAGGAAAAGGTTTGGATGGAAGAAGAAGTTAGGCCAGGAGAAAAGATTTGGCGAGAGGAAAAGGTCTGACAAGGGTTTGCTAGGAGCAAAAAGGTTTGCTAGGAGAAAAAGCTAGGTGTGGCTACGGGAAAGAACTGGGCCATGGAAAAAGGTTAAGCCGGGAGAAACGGTTAGGCCGGGAGAAAAGGTTAGGCCGGGAGAAAAGGTTAGGCCGGGAGAAAAGGTTAGGCCGGGAGAAAAGGTTAGGCCTCGAGAAAAGGTTTGGCAAGAGGAAAAGGTTAGAGGAGGAGAAAAGGTTTGTCCAGGAGAAAAGTTCACGCTGGGAGAAAAGGTTAGGCCAGGAGAAAAGGTTTGGCGAGAGGAAAAGGTCAGACGAGGAGAGATGGTTTGTCCAGGAGAAAAGTTCAGGCCGGGAGAAAAGGTTAGGCTGAGAGAAAAGGTTAGGCCAGAGAAAAAGGTCAGACCAGGAGAAATGGTTTGGCTAGGGGAAAAAGTGAGGTGAGTTGGAAAGCTGAGGTCAGGGGCAAAGTTGAGACGGGGGAAAGGTTAGACCGGGAGAAAAGGTCAGGCCAGGAGAAAAAGTTAGGCCAGGAGAAAAGGTTAGGCTTGGAGAAAATGTTTCGCTAGGAGAAAAGTTTTCGTTAGGGGAAAAGGTTTGGGTAGGGGAAAGAATTGGGCCAGAGAAAAAAGTCAGACCAGGAGGAAAGGTTTGGCGAGAGGAAAAGGTTTGTCCAAGAGAAAAGGTTTGGCCGGGAGAAGAGGTTTAGGCCGGGAGAAAAGGTTAGGCCGGGAGAAAAGGTTGGGCCGGGAGAAAAGGTTTGGTGAGAGGAAAAGGTCAGACAAGGGGTAAAGTTTTCACTAGGGAAAAAGGTTTGTCCAGGAAAAAAGGTTTGGCTAGGGGAAAAGGTCAGGCCGGGAGAAAAAGTTAGGCCAGGACAAAAGGTTACGCCAGGAGAAAAGGTTTGGCTAGGGGAAAAGGTTTGGCTATGGGAAAGACTTTGGCCAGAGAAAAAAATCAGACCAGGAGGAAAGGCTGGGCAAGAGGAAAAGTTTTGTCCAAGAGAAAAGGTTTGTCCAGGAGAAAAGGTTTGGCTACGGGAAAGAACTGGGTCAGGGAAAAATGTTAGGCCAAGAGAAATGGTCAGGCCGGGAGAAAAGGTTTGGCGAGAGGAAACAGGTGAGTTGGAAAGGTGAGGTCAGGGGCAAAGTTGAGATGGGGGAAAGATTAGGCCGGGAAAAAAGGTTCGGCCAGGAGAAAAGGTCAGACGAGGAGAAAAGGTTTGTCTATAAGAAAAGTTCAGGCCGCGAGAAAACGTTAGGCCAGAGAAAAAGTCAGACCAGAAGAAATGGTTTGGCTAGGGGAATAAGTGAGTTGAGATGTAAAGGTGAGGTCAGGGGCCAAGTTGAGACAGGGGAAAGGTTAGGCCAGGAGAAGAAGTTAGGCCGGGAGAAGAAAGGCCGGGAGAAAAGGTCGTGCCGGGAGAAAAGGTCGTGCCGGGAGAAAAGGTCGTGCCGGGAGAAAAGGTCGGGCCGGGAGAAAAGGTCGGGCCGGGAGAAAAGGTCGGGCCGGGAGAAAAGGTCGGGCCGGGAGAAAAGGTCGGGCCGGGAGAAAAGGAGAGGCCGGGAGAAAAGGTCAGCGCGGGAGAAAAGATGAGGCCGGGAGAAAAGATTTGGCTAGTGGAAAAGGTCAGACCCGGGAAAAAGCTTAGGCCAGGAGAAAAGGTTGGGCCCGGAGAAAAGGTTACGCCAGGAGAAAAGGTTACGCCAGGAGAAAAGGTTTGCTAGGAGAAAAGGTTTACCTAGGGGAAACGGTTTGCCTAGGGGAAAAGGTTTGGCTACAGGAAAGACTGTGGACAGAGAAAAAAGTCAGACCAGGAGAAAAGGTTGGGCGAGAGGAAAAGGTTTGTCCTAGAGAAAAGGTTTGTCCAGGAGAAAAGGTTTGGCTACGGGAAAAACTGGGTCAGGGAAAAATGTTAGGCCAGGAGAAAAGGTCAGGCCGGGAGAAAATGTTTGGTGACAGGAAAAAGTCAGGTGGGTTGGAAAGGGGAGGTCAGGGGCAAAGTTGAGACAGGGGAAAGATTAAGCCGGGAGAAATGGATCGGCCGGGAGAAAAAGTTTGGCGAGAGGAAAAGGTCAGACGAGGAGAAAAGGTTTGTCCAGAAGAAAAGTTCAGACCTGGAGAAAAGGTTAGGCCGGGAGAAAAGGTTAGGCCGGGAGAAAAAGGTCAGACCAGAGGAAATGGTTTGGCTAGGGGAAAAAGTGAGGTGAGTTGGAAAGGTGAGGTCAGTGGCAAAGTTGAGACAGGGGGAAAGGTTAGGCCGGGAGAAGACGTTAGTCCAGGAGAAAAGGTCGGGCCGGGAGAAAAGGTCGGGCCGGGAGAAAAGGTCGGGCCGGGAGAAAAGGTCGGGCCGGGAGAAAAGGTCGGGCCGGGAGAAAAGGTCGGGCCGGGAGAAAAGGTTTGGCTAGTGGAAAAGGTTTGGCTAGGAGAAAAGGTTTGGCTACGGAAAAGACTTTGGCCAGAGAAAAAAGACCAGGAGAAAAGGTTGGGCGAGAGGAAAAGGTTTGTCCAAGAGAAAAGTTTTGTCGAGGAGAAAAGGTTTGGCTACAGGAAAGAACTGGGCCAGGGAAAAATGTTAGGCCAGGAGAAATGGTCAGGCTGGGAGAAAACATTTGGCGAGAGGAAAAAGTCAGGTGAGTTGGAAAGGTGAGGTCAGGGGCAAAGTTGAGACAGGGGAAAGATTAGGCCGGGAGAAAAGGTTCGGCCGGGAGAAAAGGTTTGGCGAGAGGAAAAGGTCAGATGAGGAGAAAAGGTTTGTCCAGAAGAAAAGTTCAGGCCGGGAGAAAAGGTTAGGCCAGAAGAAAGGTTTAGGCCAGAGAAAAAAGTCAGTCCAGAAGAAATGGTTTGGCTAGGGGAAAAAGTGAGGTGAAATGTAAAGGTGAGGTCAGGGGCAAAGTTGAGACGGGGGAAAGGTTAGGCCGGGAGAAGAAGTTAGGCCGGGAGAAAAGTTCGGGTCGGGAGAAAAGGAGAGGCCAGGAGAAAAGGTCAGGCCGGGAGAAAAGGTCAGGCCGGGAGAAAAGGTCAGGCCGGGAGAAAAGGTCAGGCCGGGAGAAAAGGTCAGGCCGGGAGATAAGGTTTGGCGAGAGGAAAATGTCAGACGAGCAGAAAAGGTTTGTCCAGGAAAAAAGGTTTGCCTAGGTAATAAGGTTAGGCCAAGGAGGAAGTTTGCTGTAAGCCTGGCAAAAGGCAGGAATGTCTATCTGTAGCCGACTTTGTTCATTCCAAGCGCTTAGTACAGTGCTCTGCACATAGTAAGCGCTCAATAAATACTATTGAATGAATGAATGAAAAGTTCAGACGAGGGGAAAAGGTTTGGCTAGGCAAAAAGGTTGGGCCAGGAGAAAAGGACAGGTCAGGAGAAATGGTGTGGCTTGGGAAAAGGTCAGAACAGGGAAAAAGGACAGACCAGGAGAAAAGGTTAGGACAATTAGGGGAAAAATAAGGTGACCCGTCTGTCCTCTCTGGAAGGCTCCTGCGAAGCAGAATCCTCCTCCTCCTCCTCCTTTCATTCAATAGTATTTATTGAGCACATACTATGTGCAGAGCACTGTACTAAGCGCTTGGGATGAACAAGTTGGCAACAGATACAGTCCCTGCTGTTTGACGGGTTTACAGTCTAATCGGGGGAGATGGACAGACAAAAACAATGGCAATAAATAGAGTCAAGGGGAAGAACATCTCGTAAAAACAATGGCAACTAAATAGAATCAAGGCGATGTACAATTCATCAACAAAATAAATAGGGCAATGGAAATATATACAGTTGAGCGGACGAGTACAGTGCTGTGGGGAAGGGAAGGGAGAGGTGGAGGAGCAGAGGGAAAAGGGGAAAAAGAGGGTTTAGCTGCGGAGAGGTAAAGCGGGGGTGGCAGAGGGAGTAGAGGGAGAAGAGGAGCTCAGTCTGGGAAGGCCTCTTGGAGGAGGTGAGTTTTAAGTAGGGTTTTGAAGAGGGGAAGAGAATCAGTTTGGCGGAGGTGAGGAGGGAGGGCGTTCCAGGACCGCGGGAGGACGTGACCCAGGGGTCGACGGCGGGATAGGCGAGTCCGAGGGATGGTGAGGAGGTGGGCGGTGGAGGAGCGGAGCGTGCGGGGTGGGTGCCTGTGCATTTGGGGGAAGACAGGAGGAGGAGGCCTTTTCTTCCAGGAACTGGCTGGGCAGCAGCTTGGCCCGGGAGCCTTCCCAGGCGACGACGAGGGCTACTCCTAGGGTTCTCCCCCACCTCCCACTCCCCCCTACTCCCCCCCCCACCCCCACCCCCAGCCCCCAGGACTCAGGGGAAGCTCCTCCTCGCTCGAGTGGGCTCTGTCAAGCACAGGGTGGACTCACCGAGGGGCGGGCAGCAGCCTCCAGCTCGCCCGAGATGGTCGGGGAAGGCCCGGCACGCCCCACCGGGTTTCTGGAGGGAAAGAGGAAGGCCACAATGAGCTCCCTAGCTACACTACTCCTTCCATTTCCCCTTCCGGCTCTCCCCTGCACCTTGTCGTCATCGTCTCCTTCCCCACCCCTTCCCGCACTCAGCCCAGAAGGAGTCCCATCGACCCAGTCCCTGGGGCCAGAGCCCGCGAGTCCGATCCGGCGCAGTTCGGGAGGGTCTCCTCTACGGCCAGGGCCTCCCTGGGAAGGGGGACCCGGGGGTGGGGGTTCTCCGTCCCCAGCCAATCGCAGATGACTCGCATCCTGTCCAGAGCCCGGGTTCCTGGTCTCCCTAGAGCGGCCTGGGCCTCATCTTGCTGCTTCCGCCCAGGATTCACCCAGACCCACCCCCCACACACACACACCCCCCACACACACATACACACACACCCCCACACACACACCCACACAGCCGCGGCACCCCCCCCCTCGCTCCGGGTTTGGCGAGAGGAAAAGGTTTGGTCGGGATAAGAAGTTAGGTCGGGAGAAAATCTGTCCTCTCCCCCTCCCTTCAGGCTCGCATCTCCTCCTGCCTCCAGGACGTCTCCACCTGGATGTCGGCCCACCACCTAAAACTCAACATGAGCAAGACTGAGCTCCTCATCGTCCCTCCCAAACCCGGTCCTCTCCCAGACTTCTCTATCACCGTGGATGGCACGACCTTCCTTCCCGTCTCTCAGGCCCGCAATCTCGGTGTCATCCTTGACTCGTCCCTCTCGTTCACCCCACACATCCTATCCGTTACCAAGACCTGCCGGTTTCACCTCTACAATATCGCCAAGATCCGCCCTTTCCTCTCCACCCAAACGGCTACCTTACTATTACGGGCTCTCGTTATATCCCGGCTAGACTACTGTGTCAGCCTTCTCTCTGACCTCCCTTCCTCCTCTCTCGCCCGGCTCCGGTCTATTCTTCACTCCGCTGCCCGGCTCATCTTCCTGCAGAAACGATCTGGGCATGTCACTCCCCTTCTTAAACAACTCCAGTGGTTTCCTATCGACCTCCGCTCCAAACAAAAACTCCTCACTCTAGGCTTCAAGGCTCTCCATCACCTTGCCCCTTCCTACCTCTCCTCCCTTCTCTCTTTCTACCACCCACCCCGCACGCTCCGCTCCTCTGCCGCCCACCTCCTCACTGTCCCTCAGTCTCGCCTATCCCGCCGTCGACCCCTGGGTCACGTCCTCCCGCGGTCCTGGAACGCCCTCCCTCCTCACCTCCGCCAAACTCATTCTCTTTCCCTCTTCAAAACCCTACTTAAAAATCACCTCCTCCAAGAGGCGTTCCCAGACTGAGCTCCTCTTCCCCCTCTACTCCCTCTGCCATCCCCCCTTTACCTCTCCGCAGCTAAAGCCTCATTTTCCCCTTTTCCCTCTGCTCCTCCACCTCTCCCTTCCCATCCCCACAGCACTGTACTCGTCCGCTCAACTGTATATATTTTCGTTACCCTATTTATTTTGTTAATGAATTGTACATCGCCTTGATTCTATTTAGTTGCCATTGTTTTTATGAGATGTTCTTCCCCTTGACGCTGTTTATTGCCACTGTTCTTGTCTGTCCATCTCCCCCGATTAGACTGTAAGCCCGTCAAACGGCAGGGACTGTCTCTATCTGTTGCCGACTTGTTCATCCCAAGCGCTTAGTACAGTGCTCTGCACATAGTAAGCGCTCAATAAATACTATTGAATGAATGAATGAGAAAAGGTTTGGCAAAAGGAAAAGGTCAGACCAGGAGAAAAGGTTTGTACAGGAGAAAAGTTCAGGACGGAGAAAAGGTTAGGCTGGGAGAAAACGTTACGCCAGAGAAAAAGGTCAGATGAGGAGAAATGGTTTGGCAATGGGAAAAAGTGAGGTGAGTTGGAAAGGTGAGGTCAGGGGCAAAGTTGAGATGGGGGAAAGGTTAGGCCGGGAGAAAAGGTTTGGCTAGGAGAAAAGTTTTCGCTGGGGGAAAAGGTTTGGCGAGGGGAAAGAATTGGGCCAGAGGACAAAGTCAGACCAGGAGAAAAGGTTTGTCGAGACGAAAAGGTCAGACAAGGGAAAAAGGTTTCGCTAGGGAAAGAGGTTTGCCCAGGAAAAAAGGTTTGGCTAGGGGAAAAGGTCTGCGCTAGTGAAAAAGGGGAGGCCAAAAGAACAAAGGGAGCTGAGGAGGAAAGGTGGGCCCAGGACAAAAGTTTAGGACGGGAGACAAGGTGACACCGGGAGCAAAGCTTTGGCCTGGAGAAAAGCTCAGACTTGCAGAAAAGGTCAGACTAGCAGAAAAGGTCAGGCCAGGAGATAAAAGTGAGCCGAGGAGAAAAGGTGGGCCCAGGACAAAAGGCTAGGCCGGGAGAAAAGGGGACGCTGGGAGCAAAGCTTTGGCCAGGGGAAAAGGTCAGGCCGGGAGAAAAGCTCAGACTAGCAGAAAAGGTCAGACTGCAGAAAAGGTCAGACTAGCAGAAAAGGTCAGGCCAGGAGAAAAAAGTGAGCCGAGGAGAAAAGGTGGGCCCAGGACAAAAGGTTAGGCTGGGAGAATAGTTGAGGCCGGTAGCAAAGGTGAGGCCGGGAGAAAAAGTTGGGCCAGGAGAAAAGGTCAGGCCGGGAGAATAGCTCAGACAAGCAGAAAAGGTCAGACAAGCAGAAGAGGTCAAACTAGCAGAAAAGGTCAGGCCAGGAGAAAAAAGTGAGCCGAGGAGAAAAGGTGGGCCCAGGACGAAAGGTTAGGCCGGGAGAAAAGGGGACGCTGGGAGCAAAGCTTTGGCCAGGGGAAAAGGTCAGGCCGGGAGAAAAGCTCAGACTAGCAGAAAAGGTCAGACTGCAGAAAAGGTCAGACTAGCAGAAAAGGTCAGACTAGCAGAAAAGGTCAGGCCAGGAGAAAAAGTGAGCTGAGGAGAAAAGGTGGGCCCAGGACAAAAGGTTAGGCTGGGAGAACAGTTGAGGCCGGGAGCAAAGGTTTGGCAAGGGAAAAAGGTGAGGTGAGCGACAAAGGTGAGGGCAGGGGCCAAGGGGTGACCGGGGGACAGGGGAGGCCAGGAGAAACCGTGTGGCCCGAAGAAAAGGTTAAGCCAGGGAAAAAAGTCAGAGGAGGAGAAAAGGTGGGCCCAGGAGAAAAGGTTTGGCCAGGGAAAACCGGTCAGACCAGGAGAAAAAGCTTAGGCTGGGAGCAAAGGTGTGGCCGGGAGAAAGGTTAAGCCAGGAGCAAAGATTTGGCCGGGAGCAAAGGTCAGACCAGCCAAAAAGGTCCGACTAGGAGCAAAGGCTGCGCTAGGGAAAAAGGGGAGACAAGGAGAAGCAAGGGAGCCGAGGAGGAAAGATGGGCCTAGGAGAAAACGGGGCACTCGAGGAAACAGGTGGCACTCGGGGCAAAGGTCCGGCCCGGGAACAAGGTGGGCCCGGCCCAAAGCCGAGGGGAGTGGGCAGAGTGGAGCCCGTGGCAAAGGTCAGGCACGGAGACGAGGTGAGGCCAGGAGAAAAGATTGGGCTCGGGGCAAAGGGGAGGCCGGGACAAAGGGTGAGGGCCTGAGCAAGGGTTTCTTTCGCTGAAGGTAAAAGGGTCGGGCCGGGAAAGAGGTCAGGCCCGGACGAAGCCAAGGTGGGCCTAGGCCAAAACGTGGGGTGAGGCCAAAAGGGGAGGTGGTGAGGAGGAAAGGGGAGATCAGGAGAGAAAAGGGAGCCGACCGAGGAGAACAGGTTGGGCCGGGCACAGAGGGGAGAGGCTGGCAAGAAAGGGGAGGCCAGGGAGAGAGTTGGGCTAGGGGAAGAAGTGAGGCCGGGAGCAAAGGCAGACCCGCCAAAAAGCTTTGGTTAGGGCCAAAGGTGGTGCGAGGGAGGAAAGGTCAGACCCAGGGCAAAGGTTGGGCCGGGAAACCAAGGGGAGAGGCCAGGAGCCCAGGGGAGGGGAGGGAGCAAAGGGAGGCCAGGAGCAGAGGGGACGGAAGGAGACAAGGGGAGGCGAGGCCAAAAGTTAGGGCCGGGAAAAGAGGTCGGCCAGGCCAGGGGTCAAGGGGAGGCCGGGAGCCAAGAGGATGCCGAGGAGAAAAGGTGGGCCCCGGAGAAGAGCAGGAGAGGCCAGGAAGAAAGGGGAGGCCAGGAAAAGAATGGGGCGAGGGGAAAAGGGGGGGCCAGGGCAAAAGGTCAGGCTGGGAGCAAAGGTCGGGACAGGAGAGAAAAGGTCCGACGAGGGGAAGAGGTGAAGCTCGGGAAAAAAGGGAAGGCCAGGGGCCAAGGTTGGGCGAGGGGAAGAAGGGAGGGAAAAAGAGGGGACAAATCGGGGGACCCATCCTACCGGGGTGTGGCCGGCTCCTGAGAGGCGGCAGCAGAAGATAGAGGGAGAAGAAGAATTCTCCTCCTGGGCGACCTACTGGTCTGGGGGAAGGGAGGTGGAGGAGGCGGAGGCGGACGGCTGGTCCGCCAGGGACTAGCAGTCCAGCCGTTCGGGGTTGGGAGCCTTCCCCCGGCGGCGGTGATGACGACGACGACGACGACGACCTGGGCGACTCGGAGGGTCCTGCCCCCCGCACCGCCCCCATGACTCACGTGCAGCTCCTCTCCTCCCGCGACTGGGCTCAGGGAAGAAGAAGCCCGGGGTGGCCCCGCCGAGGGCCGGGCAGCAGCCTGCAGTGGGCCCAAGCTGGCCGGAACAGCCCCGGCATGCCCCACCGGGTTTCGCGCCTGGGAGGGCAAGAGAAAGAAAGGCTAGAGTGAGCGAGCCAGCCAGCGAGCTCCCACCACCACCCTGGCTGGGGGGGCGGGGAGCACCCCCTGCCCTTCCGCGGCTCCTCAGAAGCCGGTCGGGGGGGGGCGTCCCAGAAGGGAACGTAAAGGTTGGGGGCCAAACCGGCAAGGCTAAGGCTTGGGGGGGGGGGCCCGATGGCAAGGAAAGGATTGGGGGCTAACGGGCAAGGCAGCCCAGCTCCGCCACCCCTCGGCTAGGGGACTGGGGGCAGCTCACTTAATGGCTCTGGGCCTCAGGGAACTCCTCTGGCAAAGGGGGAGGAAGCCGGGGAGCCCCACGGGGCACAGGGCCACGATCCTTGATGGAGCCCCGCGCTGACAACAGGGCTCTGCACAGAGCCCACACTCACTGAATGCTACGGAAGGAATGAAAGAGGCAGGCCGGGGACCAGGTGAGCTGAGGGGAAAATGGGAGGCGAGGGGAGCAGGGGACAGGAGGGGTAAGGGTGCGTCTGCGGCACGGCCCTAGGCTCGGGGAAACGTTCCGCCAGTGGAAAGGGTGAGGCCAGAGACAAAGGGCAGGCCAGGAGCAAAGGGGAGGGGAGTTAGAAAAGGGAGGCCAGGAGAAGAGGTTGCAGCAGGAGACATGGGGAGGCGAGGAAAAAGGTTAGGCCCGGGAAAACATGGCAGACTAGGACAAGGGCTCAGCCTGGGAGAAAAGGTCAGGCCAGGAGAAAAAAGTGAGCCGAGGAGAAAAGGTGGGCCCAGGACAAAAGGTTAGGCCGGGAGAAAAGGTGAGGCCGGGAGAAGAGGTCTGGCCAGAGGAAACAAGTAAGCCGAAGAGAAAAGCTGGGCCCACAACCAAAGGTTAGGCCGTGAGAAAAGGTGAAGCCGGGAGCAAAGCTTGGGCCGGGAGAAAAGGTCAGGCCAGTAGAAAAGCTCAGACTAGCAGAAAAGGTCCGACGAGCAGAAAAGGTCCGACGAGCAGGAAAAGGTCCGACGAGCAGGAAAAGGTCCGACGAGCAGGAAAAGGTCCGACGAGCAGGAAAAGGTCCGACGAGCAGGAAAAGGTCCGACGAGCAGGAAAAGGTCCGACGAGCAGGAAAAGGTCCGACGAGCAGGAAAAGGTCCGACGAGCAGGAAAAGGTCCGACGAGCAGGAAAAGGTCCGACGAGCAGAAAAGGTCCGACGAGCAGAAAAGGTCGGACTAGCAGAAAAGGTCGGACTAGGAGAAAAACTCGGACTAGCAGAAAAGGTCGGACTACCAGAAAAGGTCAGACTAGCAGAAAAGGTCAGACTAGCAGAAAAGGTCAGACTAGCAGAAAAGGTCAGACTAGCAGAAACAGGCCAGGAGAAAAAAGTGAGCCGAAGAAGAAAGCTGGGCCCACGACAAAAGGTCAGGCCAGGAGATAAGGTGAGGCCGGGAGCAAAGCTTTGGCCAGGAGAAAAGGTCAGGCCAGGAGAAAAAAGTGAGCCGAGGAGGAAAGCTGGGACCATGACAAAAGTCGGGCTGGGAGAAAAGAGGAGGCCGGGAGCAAAGGTTGGGCCAGGAGAAAGGGTCAGACAGGAAGAAAAGGTGAGGCCGGGAGCCAAGGTTTGGCAAGGGAAAAAGGTGAGGTGCGGGACAAAGGTGAGGGCAGGAGCCAAGGGGAGACGGGGGACGGGGAGGCCAGGAGAAACCGGGAGGCCCGAAGAAAAGGTGAAGCCAGGGAAAAAGGTCAGAGGAGGAGAAAAGGTGGGACCCGGAGAAAAGATTTGGCCCGGGAAAACAGGGCAGACCAGGATCAAAAGGTCAGGCCGGGAGCAAAGGTGGGGCCAGCAGAAAAGTTGGGCCAGGAGAAAACGTTGGGCCGGGAGCAAAGGTTTGGCCGGGAGCAAAGGTTTGGCCGGGAGCAAAGGTCAGACCAGCCAAAAAGGTCCGACGAGGAGCAAAGGCTGGGCGAGGGAAAAACGGGAGGCCAGGAGAACAAGGGGAGCCGAGGAGGAAAGGTGGGGCCAGGAGGAAAGGGGGCACTCGAAGAAACCGTTGGCGCTCGGGGCCATGGTCCGGCACGGAGCCGAGGGGAGGCCAGGAGACAAGATTGGGCTCGGGGCCAAGGGGAGGCCGGGACAAAAGGCGAGGGCCAAACCAGGGTTGCTTTCGTGGAAGGCAAAAGGGTCGGCCCGGGAAAGAGGTCAGAAAGAAGAAAGAGGAAAGAAGCCAAGGTTGGGCCGGGAGCAAAGGGCAGGCCAGGAGCCAAGGTGAGGGGAGGGAGCAAAGGGCAGGCCAGGAGCAGAGGGGATGGCAGAAGACAAGCGGAGGCGAGGCCAAGGGTTAGGTCCGGGAAAAGAGGTCAGACAGGCCAGGGGCCAAGGGGCGGCCTGGAGCCAAGAGGGAGCCGAGGATAAAAGGTGGGCCCCGGAGAAGAGCAGGGGAGGCCGGGAAGAAAGGGGAGGCCAGGAAAAGAGTCGGGCCGCGAGGGGAAAAGGTGAGGCCACGGAAAAAGGTCAGAACGGGAGCAAAGGTCGGGCCAGGAGAAAAAAGGTCCGACGAGGGGAAGAGGTGAAGCCCGGGAAAAAAGGGAAGGCCAGGAGCCAAGGTTGGGCGAGGGGAAGAAGGGAGGGAAAAAGAGGGGACAAATCGGGGGACCCGTCGGTCCGGGGGGTGGAGGGCTCCTGACAGGCAGCAGAAGAAAGATGGAGAAGAAGAAGTCTCCTCCTTGGCGGCCTGCTGGTCTGGGGGAAGGGAGGCGGAGGCGGAGGCGGACGGCTGTTCCGCCAGGGCCTAGCGGTCCAGCCGCTCGGGGCCAGGAGCCTTCCCCCGGCGGCGGCGGCGACGACGACGACGACGACGGGGGCGACTCGGAAGGTCCTGCCCCCCGCCCCCCCCCCCCGTGACTCACATGCAGCTCCTCTCCTCCCGCGACTGGGCTCAGTGAAGAAGTAGGCCGGGGAGGCCCCTCTGAGGGCCGGGCAGCAGCCTGCAGCGGGCCCGAGCTGACCGGCGCAAGCCCGGCACGCCCCACCGGGGTTCGGGCCTGGGAGGGCAAGAGAAAGAAAGGCCAGAGTGAGCGAGCGAGCAATCTCCCGCCTCCACCCTGGCTGGGGGGGGGGGCACCCCCTGCCCTCCCGCGGCTCCTCAGCCGGGCCCCGCGGCCTCATCATCAGCCTCCCGGGCCCCGGCCGCCTTCAGCCCGGAAAGAGGCCCAGCTGCGTGTTGCGGGAAGGTCTCCTCGGGGGGCCTGCGCTGCCCTGGGCGAGGAGGGGGGCCCCGCCCCTCGAAGCGGCCCAGGCGAGGAGGCGGGGAGGGGAGCCGGGCAGACTGAGGCAGGGGGGAGGCCGGCCCGCAGGTCAAGAGGGGGGTCGGGATCTGCTCCGTCCGCGGCCAAGCGGAGAGGACTCGCTTGCCGCACGGAGGTGGGTGCCTGGGCTCCGTGGAGGGGCCTGCGCCTCATCCCGCCACGAGTCCCCCAGACAGACACCCCCGCCCCCGCCCCCCTGCTCTCTGGAGTAGCAGCGCAGTGGTCACGCAGGGAGAGGCCAAAGGGGAGAGGGGAGTCTGCCCCCAGGAGAAGACCGAGGATCCTCCAAGTCGAGGAGCGGCACCGAGCCCCCGTCGGGGGCTGCCAAGAGGCCCCACAATGGGGCGGGGGCTGAGCCCGCCAGACCAAGGTGGGTGGGGCGGGGACCCAGAGGGGAACGCCCAGGGCTTGGGGCCAAAGCGGCAAGGCGAAGGCCGCGGGAGGGGGGGGAGCCCAATGGCAAGGAACGCATTGGGGGTCCATGGGCAAGGCCCCTGGCGCCGCCCCCTGCTCGGCTCGGGGCCGCGGGCACCTCCCGCGTCCAAAGGGCCGGGAGACGGGGAGCCCCACGGGGCGGCGGCCGAGGCGCCGGCTTCTCTCCTAGACGGGAGACTGGGGCCCGGATCCACGTCGGCGCTGCGGAGACACGCGAGAAGCGAGGGCCAGGCGGGCCGGGGACGGGCCGGCGGAGCCGAGGGGAGAAGGGGAGGGGGAGGGGAAAGCCAGGGGTTGGCACCCGGGAGGCGAGGGGAGGAGAAGAAGATGGGGGCCGAGGGGAAACGAGGCCCGCCGGGGGCAAAGGGAGGGAGAGGCCAGGGCCAGGCGAGAGCCCCGGGAAAAGCGGACGGCGGGAGGCGGCGGGGGGTGGCTGGGGCCAAGGAGAGACGAGGGCAACTGGGGAGACCCGTGGACCCGCTCAGGCCCGGGGGGAACCCGTGAGGCCGCGTGAAGAAGCGCGGCCACGGGGAGAAGGCGAGATGGGGAGTAGAACAGCCGAGGCGAGGGGAGACGGGGGGGCAGGCTTGGGGACATGGGGAGGCCGGGAGAAAAAAACAGTGAGCCCAGGACAAAAGGAGGGGCAGGAGAAAAGGGGGTCCGGGAAGAAAGGGGAGGCCCGAGATACAGTTGGGCTCGGGCAAGTGGGGAGGCCCCGAGAAAGGGGGACGCCCGGGGTAACGGGGAGGCCCGGGAAGAAAGGTTGGTGAGAGGAAAAGGTCAGGCAAGGGGAAAGGGTGGGCGAGGCGAAAAGGGGAGGGGAGTTGGCAAAGGTTGGGTCGGGGGCAAAGGGGAGACAGGGGGCCAAGGGAGGCAACGAAAAAGAGGAGGCTCAGGGAGAAGGGGAGAGGCGAGGAGCAAAGGTTAGGGCCGGATAAAAGATGGGGCGAGGGCTCCAGGTGGGGTGAATGGAGAAGGTGAAGCCCAGGAAAAAGTGGGGCCGGGTAAAAAGGGGACAGGAGGCGGCAAAGGTGGGCTCCGGGGCAAAGGGGAGACAAGGGGAAAGGGAGTTAGGCCGGGAGAAAGGGGGTAGCTAGGGTAAAAGGTCTGGCCGGGAGCAAAGGTTGGGCCGGGTGCAAAGTTCGGGCCGGGAGCAAAGGTGGCACTAGGGGGACAAGGTGGAGCCAGGGAAACAGGGGAGGCAAAAGGAGGGGACAACTGAGTGGACCCGTCCGTCCTCTCTTGAAGCCTCCTGAGAAGAAGAAGAATCCTCCTCCTCCTCCTCCTGCTGACCTGGGGGAAGCCAGTAAGGGGCCTTTTCCTCCAGGAACTGGCGGTCCAGCAGCTCAAGGCGGGAGCCTGGCCTGGCGACGACGCGGGCTAGTCTGATAGTTCTTCCCCCACTCGCTGCCCCCCCCCCGCTGCCCCCCACACCCCCCACATGACTCACGGGCAGCTCCTCACTCGACTCGGCTCGGTCCAGCACGGGGTGGCCCCGCGGAGGGGCGGCAGCCCCCAGCTAGCCCGAGGTGGCCAGGGAACCCCCGGCATGCCCCACTGGGCGTCGGGCCTGGGAGGCAAAGAGACAGGCAAAAGTGTGCTCCCCAGCCACGCTCCCGGGGTTGACCCTGCCGGCTTACCCCGCAGCTCGTCGTCATCCGCCGCCTGCCCCCCCAGCCCCCGGCCCCGAAAAGGTCCCGTCCTGGTCCCTTGGGGAGAGACCCCGCGAGGCCGAGCCTGGGCGGACCAAGAGGCTCTGCTCTGGGGCCGGCGCCTCCCTCAGAAGGGGGAGCCGGGGTGGTGCTGCTCCGTCACAGGGCCAATCGGGGAGAAGGCGCATCCTTCACGGAGCCCGGGCCCCTGTGCTTCCCTGAGGGGCCTTGGCCTCATCACTCTGCTTTCCCCCAGGATTCACACCCACCCACCCTTCTTCTCTTTGGGGCAGCAGTGCAGTCCAGTCAATCAGAGGGAAACTCTGGCAATGGAGTCGGTTCAGAGTACAAGAGAGATGATCCGCAAAGCCCAGGACATGCACTGAGGAACCCTGTGGTTCTTCAGCTGGCACAAAAATGGTGCGGGACCAGGCCCGCAAGGCCAAAGCCAGGCGGGGCCGGGGGTGAGTGGTCCCAGCAAGGAACGTAAGCGTTGGGGGCCAAACCGGCAAGGCTAAGGCTCGGGGGGGACCAATGGCAACGAAAAGATTGGGGGGAAACAGGCAAGGCAGCCCGGCTCTGCCACCCCTCGGCTAGGGGACTGGGGACAGCTCACTTAACGGCTCTGGGCCTCAGAGGACTCCTCTGGCAAAGGGGGAGGAAGCCGGGGCACCCCACGGGGCACAGTGCCACGATCCTGGATCGAGCCCAGCGCTGACAACAGGGCTCTGCACAGAGCCCGCGCTCACTGAATGCTAGGGAAGGAATGAAAGGGGCAGGCCGGTGACCAGGTGCGCCGAGGGGAAAATGGGAGTCGAGGGGAGCAGGGGACAGGAGGGGTAAGGGTGCGTCTGCGGCACGGCCCTAGGCCGCAGGGAAAGATTCCGCCAGTGGAAAGGGTGAGGCCAGAGACAAAGGGCAGGCCAGGAGCAAAGGGGAGGGGAGGTAGACAAGTGAGGCCAGGAGAAGAGGTCGCAGCAGGAGACATGGGGATGCAAGGAAAAAGGTTAGGCCCGGGAAAACACGGCAGACTAGGACAAGGGCTCAGCCTGGGAGAAAAGGTCAGGCCACGAGAAAAAACTGAGCCGAGGAGAAAAGGTGGGCCCAGGAGAAAAGGTTAGGCCGGGAGAAAAGGTGAGGCCGGGAGAAAAGGTGAAGCCGGGAGAAAAGGTCTGGCCAGAGGAAACAAGCCGAAGAGAAAAGCTGGGCCCACGAGCAAAGGTTAGGCCGGAAGAAAAGGTGAGGCCGGGAGCAAAGCTTGGGCCAGGAGAAAAGGTCAGGCCGGGAGAAAAACTCAGACTAGCAGAAACGGTCAGACTAGCAGAAACGGTCAGACTAGCAGAAACGGTCAGACTAGCAGAAACGGTCAGACTAGCAGAAACGGTCAGACTAGCAGAAACGGTCAGACTAGCAGAAACGGTCAGACTAGCAGAAACGGTCAGACTAGCAGAAACGGTCAGACTAGCAGAAACGGTCAGACTAGCAGAAACGGTCAGACTAGCAGAAACGGTCAGGCAAGGAGAAAAAGGTGAGCCGAAGAAGAAAGCTGGGCCCACGACCAAAGGTTAGACCGGGAGAAAAGGTGAGGCCGGGAGCAAAGCTTGGGCTGGGAGAAAAGCTCAGACTAGCAGAAAAGCTCCGACTAGCAGAAAAACTCAGGCTAGCAGAAAAGGTCGGACTAGCAGAAAAGGTCGGACTAGCAGAAAAGGTCGGACTAGCAGAAAAGGTCGGACTAGCAGAAAAGGTCGGACTAGCAGAAAAGGTCGGACTAGCAGAAAAGGTCGGACTAGCAGAAAAGGTCGGACTAGCAGAAAAGGTCGGACTAGCAGAAAAGGTCGGACTAGCAGAAAAGGTCGGACTAGCAGAAAAGGTCGGACTAGCAGAAAAGGTCGGACTAGCAGAAAAGGTCGGACTAGCAGAAAAGGTCAGACTAGCAGAAAAGGTCAGACTAGCAGAAAAGGTCAGGCCAGGAGAAAAAAGTGAGCCAAAGAAGAAAGCTGGGCCCACCATGAAAGGTCAGGCCGGGAGAAAAGGTTGGGCTCAGGAAAAAGGTTGGGCCAGGAAAATAGCTTAAACCAGGAGAAAAGGTTGGGCGAGAGGAAAAGCACGGGATGGTTTGGCTAGGGAAGAAAGTGAGGTGAGTTGAAAAGGTGAGGTCAGGGGCAAAGCTGAGACAGGGGGTAAGGTTGGGCCGGGAGAAGAAGTTAGGCCCGAAGAAAAGGTCAGGCCGGGAGAAAAGGTCAGGCCGGGAGAAAAGGTCAGGCCGGGAGAAAAGGTCAGGCCGGGAGAAAAGGTCAGGCCGGGAGAAAAGGTCAGGCCGGAAGAAAAGGATTGGCTAGGAGAAAACCTTTCGCTAGGGGAAAAGGTTTGGCTAGGGGAATGAATTGGGACAGAGAAAAAAAGTCAGACCTGGAGATAAGGGTTGGCGAGAGGAGAAGAAGTTAGGCCGGGAGAAAAGGTCAGGCCGGGAGAAAAGGTCAGGCCGGGAGAAAAGGTCAGGCCGGGAGGAAAGGTCAGGCCGGCAGGAAAGGTCAGGCCGGCAGGAAAGGTCAGGCCGGCAGGAAAGGTCAGGCCGGCAGGAAAGGTCAGGCCGGCAGGAAAGGTCAGGCCGGCAGGAAAGGTCAGGCCGGCAGGAAAGGTCAGGCCGGCAGGAAAGTTGGGCGAGGGGAAAAAGTGATGTGAGTTGGTAAGGGGAGGTCAGGGGCAAAGCTGAGACGGGGAAAGGTGAGGCCAGGAGAAAAGGTCAGGCTGGGAGAAGAGGTCAGGCCGGGAGAAAAGGTCAGGCCGGGAGAAAAGGTCAGGCCGGGAGAAAAGGTCAGGCCGGGAGAAAAGGTCAGGCCGCGAGAAAAGGTCAGGCCGCGAGAAAAGGTCAGGCCGCGAGAAAAGGTCAGGCCGCGAGAAAAGGTCAGGCCGCGAGAAAAGGTCAGGCCGCGAGAAAAGGTCAGGCCGCGAGAAAAGGTCAGGCCGCGAGAAAAGGTCAGGCCGCGAGAAAAGGTCAGGCCGCGAGAAAAGGTCAGGCCGCGAGAAAAGGTCAGGCCGCGAGAAAAGGTCAGGCCGCGAGAAAAGGTCAGGCCGCGAGAAAAGGTCAGGCTGGGAGAAAACCTTTCGCTAGGGGAAAAGGTTTGGCTAGGGGAATGAATTGGGCCAGAGAAAAAAGTCAGACCCGGAGATAGGTTTTGGCGAGAGGAGAAGAAGTTAGGCCACGAGAAAAGGTCAGGCCGGGAGAAAATGTTAGGCCAGAAGGAAAGGTCAGGCCGGGAGGAAAGGTTAGGCCGGCAGAAAAGTTGGGCGAGGGGAAAAAGTGAGGTGAGTTGGAAAGGGGAGGTCAGGGGCAAAAGGAAGACAGGGAGAAAGATGAGCCCGGGAGAAGAAGTTAGGCCCGAAGAAAAGGTCAGGCCGGGAGACAAGGTTAGGCCCGAAGAAAAGGTCAGGCCGGGAGACAAGGTTAGGCCCGAAGAAAAGGTCAGGCCGGGAGACAAGATTAGGCCAGAGAAAAAGGTCAGACCAGGAGAAAAGGTTGGGCTCAGGAAAAAGGTTGGGCCAGGAAAATAGCTTAAGCCAGGAGAAATGGTTGGGCGAGAGGAAAAGGTAGACGAGGACAAAAGATTTGTCCAGGAGAATAGGTAAGGCCGGGAGAAAAGGTTTGCCTAGGGAAAAAGGAGAGGCCAAGGAGAGAGTTCGGCTAGAGGAGAAGGTCAGACGAGGGGAAAAGGTTTGGCGGGGCGGAGGCCAGGTGAGGCCAGGAGAAATGGCTGGGCTTGGGAACAGGTTACAACAGAGAAAAAGGGCAGCCCAGGAAAAACGGTTAGGGAAAATTAGGGCAAAAATCAGGGGACCCGTCTGTCCTCTCTGGAAGGCTCCTGCGAAGAAGAATCCTCCTCCTCCACCTCTTCCTCCTCCTCCTCCTCCTCCTGCGGATTTGGGGCAAGACAGGAGGAGGCCTTGGCCTCCAGGGCCTGGTGGGGCGGCAGCTGGGTCCGCGAGCCTTCTTGGGCAAGGACGAGGGTGACTCCGAGGTTTCCCCCCCCGCCCCCTGCCCCCCGCCCCCAGACCTCACGGGCAGCTGCTCCTCGTTCACCTGGGCTCTGTCAAGCACGGGATGGACCCGCCGAGGGGCGGGCAGCAGACTCCAGCTCGCCCGAGATGGCCGGGGAAGCCCCGGCACCACCCACCGGCTTTCTGGCCTGGGAGGGAAAGAGAAAGGCCACAGCGAGCTCCCCAGCTCCACTACTCCCCCGATTTCCCCTGCCGGCACACCGCTGCACCTCGGCGGCCTCGGCCCACTCCCCACTCCCGCCAGCACCCAGCCCGCTAAGAGTCCCATGCTCCCAGTCCCCTGGGCCAGAGCCCGCGAGTCCAATCCGCAGCCCACCAGGAGGGTCTCCTTGGGGGCCAGGGCCTCCCTCGCGAGGGGGCCCCGGGGCGGGGGCTTGTCCGGCCCCGGCCAAGTGGAGACGACTCGCATCCTCCCCAAGAGCCCTGGCCCCTGGGCCCCCGGGAGTGGCCTCGGCCTCATCTCGCTGCTTCCTCCCAGGATGCCCCCAGACAGAAACACACACACACACACACAAAAACACACACACCCCCAACCCCCCTTCGCTCTGGGAGTAGCAGTGCAGTCCACTTAGGAAGGCAGAAAAGCTGCCGGGGGAGGCTGCCTACAGGAGAAGAAGTGAGAGGATCCTCAAAGCCGAGCAGCAGCACGCAGCAACCCGTGTTTTTGGAAAAAGGGTGCAGGGCCAGGCCCGCTAGGCCAAAGCGGGGGCCGGGGGCGGGGGGGCCGACCCGGAATGGAACGCTCTGGCCTTGGGGACAAATCTGCGAGGCTGCGGCTGGGGGCGGTGGGGGGGTGGCGGCAATGGTAACAAATGAGGTGGGGTGCACGGGCAAGGCACCCCGGCATGGCCCCTTCCCCGCTCGGGGCCTGGGGGGCAAGGCACCTCACTCCTCTGGGCCTCAGGGACCGCCTCGGGTCAAGGGGGAGGGCGACGACAGGGAGCCCCACGGGGGACCATTTGATGAGCCCGGAGCTCCCCCAGCCTTTCCAAGGGGGCTCGGCCCCTAGGCAGTGCACCAGAAAGACTCGCGAAGGAAGGAAAGGGCAGGGCAGGGACCGGGTGAGCCGATGGGCAATGGGAGCCAATGGGGAAGGGGAGGCTAGGGCAAAAGAGGAGGCTAGGGCAGAAGAGGACAGGAGGGGAAAAAGGTGGCCGAGGGGACAGGTGGAGGCGAGGGGCAAAGGGAGGCCAAGGCGAGAGGAGAGGGCCGGAAAAAGGTGAGGTCAGGGAAAAAGGGGGGCCTAGAGAAAAAGTGTGGGGAGCGAGAAAAGGTTAGGCCGGGCGAAAAGGTTAGGCCGGGCGAAAAGGTCAGACGGGGGAAAAGGTTAGACCAGGGCCAAAGGTTAGACCTGGCGAAAAGGTTAGGACAGGAGAAAATGTTAGGTGGGGCAAAAAGGTTAGGCCAGGACAAAAGGTTAGGCCAGGACAAAAGGTTAGGCCAGGCAAAAAGGTCAGATTGGGTCAAATGGTTAGGCCGGTCAAAGTTAGGCCAGGGCAAAAGGTTAGGCCAGGGCAAAAGGTTAGGTGGGTTAAAAAGTCAGACTGGGCGAAAAGGTCGGGCCGGGCGAAAAGGTTAGCCCAGGCAAAAAGGTCAGACTGGGCGAAAAGGTTAGGCCAGGCGAAAAGGTTAGGCCGGGCAAAAAGGTCAGACTGGGGGGAAAAGGTTAGACCAGGGCCAAAGGTTAGACCAGGGGAAAAGGTTAGGCCAGCTCAAAAAGGTTAGGCAAGGCGAAAAGGTTAGGCAAGGCGAAAAGGTTAGTTAGGCCAGGCGAAATACTCAGACCGGGGGAAAAGGTTAGACCAGGACAAAAGGTTAGACCAGGGCCAAAGGTTAGGCCAGGCGAACAGATTAGGCCAAGGAAAAAGGTTAGGGAAAAATAGAGGGACCCCTCTTTCTTGCCTCTCTTGCATGAGAATGACAAGAATCCTCATCAAAATCCGAATCATGCTCTTTGCGAAGGGAGGAGGATGGCTCTTCCTCCAGCAGCTCGGGACGGGATCCTGCCCTTTCTCATCCAAGGGCGGGCGACTGGGGCCTGCCCCGCCTCCCCCCGCCCGCAAGACTAACGTGGCGCTTCACCTACCTCAACCTCGCCAGGGGGCCCCGGGGCGGGGCCTGTCCGGCCCCGGCCAAGTGGAGACGACTCGCATCCTGCCCAGAGCCCTGGCCACTGGGCGCCTGGGAGTGGCCTCGGCCTCATCTCGCAGCTTCCTCCCAGGATGCCCCGAGACAGAAACACACACACACACACCCAACCCCCCTTCGCTCTGGGGGTAGCAGCACAGTCCACTCAGGAAGGCAGAAAAGCTGCCGGGGGAGGCTGCCTACAGGAGAAGAAGCAAGAGGATCCTCAAAGCCAAGCAGCAGCACGCAGCAACCTGTGTTTTTGGAAAAAGGGTGCAGGGCCAGGCTCGCTAGGCCAAAGTGGGGGCCGGGGGCGGGGGGGGGCCGATCCGGAAAGGAACGCTCTGGCGTTGGGGATAAATCTGCAAGGTTGCGGCTGGGGGTGGTGTGGGGCGGGGGGAGGGGGCGGGCGGCAATGGTAACAAGTGAGGTGGGGTGCACGGGCAAGGCACCCCGGCGCGGCCCCTTCCCCGCTCGGGACCTGGGGGGCAAGGCGCTTCACTCCTCTGGGCCTCAGGTACCGCCTCGGGTCAAAGGGGAAGGCGATGACAGGGAGCCCCACGGAGGACCATCTGATGAGCCCAGAGCTCCCCCAGCCTTTCGAAGGGGGCTCGGCCCCTAGGCAGTCCGCCACAAAGACTCGGGAAGGAAGGAAAGGGCAGGGCGGGGACCGGGTGAGCCAAGGGGTAAGGGGAGCCCAAGGGGAAGGGGGAGGACAGGGCAAAAGAGGAGGCTAGGGCAGAAGAGGACAGGAGGGGAAAAAGGTGGCCAAGGGGACAGGTGGAGACGAGGGGCAAAGGGGAGCCCGGGAAAAAGGGAAGGCTGGGGGCAAAGGAGAGGCCAAGGCGAGAGGAGAGGGCCGGAAGAAGGTGAGGTCAGGGAAAAAGGGGGGCCTAGAGAAAAAGTCGGGGGAGCAAAAAGGGTGGACCCGTGCAAAGGGTTAGACCGGGCCAAGACGTGAGGCCGGGAGAAAAGGTTTGTCCGGGAGTAAAGGTTGGGCAACGGGAAAGAACTGGGCCAGGGAAAAATCTTAGGCCAGGAGAAAAAGTGCGGCCGGGAGCAAAGGTCAGACCAGGAGGAAATAGGCCAAGCGAAAAGTCTTGTCCGGGAGAAAAGCTTAGGCCAGGAGAGAAAAGATTTCTCTGGGGAAAAATGTTTGGGGAGAGGAAAAAGTCCGGTGAGTTGGAAAGGTGAGGTCAGGGGCAAAGCTGAGATGGGGAAAGATGATGCCGGGAGAAGAAGTTAGGCCGGGAGAAAAGGGCGGGCCGGAAGAAAAAAGTTCGGCCGGGAAACAAGGTTAGGCCAGGAGAAAAGTTTAGGCCAGAGAAAAAGGTCAGACCAGAAAAAATGTTTTGGCTAGGGGAGAAAGTGATGTGAGTTGGAAAGGGGAGGTCAGGGGCAAAGCGGAGACAGGGGGAAAGGTGAGGCCGGGAGAAGACATTAGGCCGGGAGAAAAGGTCAGGCCGGGAGTGAGCGCCCAGGACCCAGACACAGCCCCATCTCCCTCTCCCCCCCCCCCCCCCCCCAAGGCCCCGGAGCAGACGGCTGGCGGAGCCCAGATTAGAACCCACCACCTTCGGACTCCCGGGCGGACCTGCCGTCGTGGGCGGGCGGGGAATGTGTCTCTTTATCGTTGTATTGCACTCTCCCGAGCGCTTAGTACTTAGCGGGGCTTCCTAATAATAATCAATATTAACAGGCTTCTTATTGTACTTCCTATGTGCCAAGCACTGTACTCGTCTGCTCAACTGTATATATTTTCGTTACCCTATTTATTTTGTTAATGAATTGTACATCGCCTTGATTCTATTTAGTTGCCATTGTTTTTACGAGATGTTCTTCCCCTTGACGCTGTTTAGTGCCATTGTTCTTGTCTGGCCGTCTCCCCCGATTAGACTGTAAGCCCATCAAACGGCAGGGACTTTCTCTATCTGTTTCCGACTTGTTCATCCCAAGCGCTTAGTACAGTGCTCTGCACATAGTAAGCGCTCAATAAATACTATTGAATGAATGAATGAGAAAAGGTCAGGCCGGCAGGGAAGGTCAGGCTGGGAGAAAAGGTTTGGCTAGGAGAAACCCTTTCGCTAGGGGAAAAGGTTTAGCTAGGGGAATGAATTTGGCCAGAGAAAAAAGACCCAGAGATAAGGTTTGGCGAGAGGAGAAGAAGTTAGGCCGTGAGAAAAGGTCACGCCGGGAGAAAAGGTTAGGCCGGCAGGAAAGGTTAAGCCGGCAGAAAAGGTCAGGCCGGGAGAAAAGTTGGCCAAGGAGAAAAAGTGAGGTGAGTTGGAAAGGGGAGGTCGGGGGCAAAGCGGAGATGGGGAAAGGTGAGGCTGGGAGAAAAAGTCAGGCCGGGAGAAAAGGTTTGGCTAAGAGAAAACCTTTCCCTAGGGGAAAAGGTTTGGCTAGGGGAAAGAATTGGGTCAGAGAAAAAAGTCAGACCCGGAGATAAGGTTTGGCAAGGGGAGAAGATGTTAGGCCGGGAGGAAATGTTAGGCCGGGAGGAAATGTTAGGCCGGGAGGAAATGTTAGGCCGGGAGGAAAGGTTAGGCCGGGAGGAAAGGTTAGGCCGGGAGGAAAGGTTAGGCCGGGAGGAAAGGTTAGGCCGGGAGGAAAGGTTAGGCCGGGAGGAAAGGTTAGGCCGGGAGGAAAGGTTAGGCCGGGAGGAAAGGTTAGGCCGGGAGGAAAGTTGGCTGAGGGGAAAAAGTGAGGTGAGTTGGAAAGGGGATGTCAGGGGCAAAGCGGAGACAGGGGGAAAGGTGAGGCCGGGAGAAAACGTCAGGCCTGGAGGAAAGGTTAGGCCGGCATGAAAGGTCAGGCCAGGAGGAAAGGTCAGGCCGGCAGAAAAAGTCAGGCCGGCAGAAAAAGTCAGGCCAGCAGAAAAGGTCAGGCCAGCAGAAAAGGTCAGGCCGGCAGAAAAGGTCAGGCCGGCAGAAAAGTTGGCCGAGGGGAAAAAGTGAGGTGCGTTGGAAAGGGGAGGTCAGGGGCAAAGCGGAAACGGGGAAAGGTGAGGCCGGCAGAAAAGGTGAGGCCGGCAAGAAAGGTGAGGCCGGCAGGAAAGGTGAGGCCGGCAGGAAAGGTGAGGCCGGCAGGAAAGGTGAGGCCGGCAGGAAAGGTGAGGCCGGCAGGAATGGTCAGGCCGGCAGGAATGGTCAGGCCGGCAGGAATGGTCAGGCCGGCAGGAATGGTCAGGCCGGCAGGAATGGTCAGGCCGGCAGAAAAGGTGGGCGAGGGGAAAAAGTGAGGTGAGTTGGAAAGGGGAGGTCAGGGGCAAAGCGGAGACAGGGCTAAAGGTGAGGCTGGAGAAGAAGTTAGGCCAGAGAAAAAGGTCAGGCCAGGAGACAAGGTCAGGCCAGAGAAAAAGGTCAGGCCGGGAGACAAGGTGAGGCCAGAGAAAAAGGTCAGGCCGGGAGACAAGATGAGGCCAGAGAAAAAGGTCAGGCCGGGAAACAAGGTGAGGCCAGAGAAAAAGGTCAGGCCGGGAGACAAGGTGAGGCCAGAGAAAAAGGTCAGGCCGGGAGACAAGGTGAGGCCAGAGAAAAAGGTCAGGCCGGGAGACAAGGTGAGGCCAGAGAAAAAGGTCAGGCCGGGAGACAAGGTGAGGTCAGAGAAAAAGGTCGGACGAGGCGAAAAGGTCGGACGAGGCGAAAAGGTCGGACGAGGCGAAAAGGTCGGACGAGGCGAAAAGGTCGGACGAGGCGAAAAGGTAGGCTGGGAGAAAGGTGTTGCCTAGGGAAAAAGGAGAGGCCAAGGAGAGAATTCGGCTAGAGGAGAAGGTCAGACGAGGGGAAAAGGTTTGGCAGGGCGAAGGCCAGGTGAGGCCAGGAGAAATGGTTGGGCTTGGGACCAGGTCACCACAGGGAAAAAGGGCAGCCCAGGAAAAACGGTTAGGGAAAATTAGGGCAAAAATGAGGGGACCCGTCTGTCCTTGCTGGAAGGCTCCTGCGAAGAGGAATCCTCCTCCTCCTCCGCCTCCTCCTCCTCCTCCTCCTGCAGATTTGGGGCAAGACAGGAGGAGGCCTTGGCCTCCAGGGCCTGGCGGGGCGAAGCTGGTTCCGCGAGCCTTCCTGGGTGACAACGAGGGCGACTCCAAGGTTTCTCCGCCCCGCCCACTTCCCCACGCCCCCAGGACTTACGGGCAGCTGCTCCTCGCTCGCCTGGGCTCTGTCAAGCACGGGATGGACCCACCGAGGGGCAGGCAGCAGACTCCAGCTTGCCCAAGATGGCCGGGGAATCCCCGGCACGCCCCACCGGGTTTCTGGCCTGGGAGGGTAAGAGAAAGGCCACAGTGAGCTCCCCAGCTCCACCACTCGCACGATTTCCCCTGCTGGCGCACCGCTGCACCTCGTCGGCCTCGGCCAACTCCCCACTCCCGCCCGCACTCAGCCCGCTAAGAGTCCCATGCTCCCAGTCCCCTGGGCCAGAGCCCGCGAGTCTAATCCGCGCCCCACCGGGAGGGTCAGCTCGGGGGCCAGGGCCTCCCTCGCCAGGGGGCCCCGGGGCGGGGGCTTGTCTGGCGCCGGCCAAGTGGAGATGACTCGCATCCTGCCCAGAGCCCTGGCCCCTGGGCGCCCGGGAGTGGCCTCGTCTTCATCTCGCTGCTTCCTCACTGGATGCCCCCAGACAGAAACACACACACACACACACACACACACACACACACACACCCAACCCCCCTTCGCACTGGGGGTAGCAGCACAGTCCACTCAGGAAGGCGGAAAAGCTGCTGGGGGTGGCTGCCTACAGAAGAAGCAGCGAGGGGCTCCTCAAAGCCGAGCAGCAGCATGCAGCAACCCGTGTTTTCGGAAAAAGGGTGCGGGGTCAGGCCCGCAAGCCCAAAGCGGGGGCCGGGGGCGGGGGGGGGCCGAACCAGAATGGAAGGTTCTGGCCTTGGGGACAAATCTGCGAGGCTGCGGCTGGGGGCGGTGGTGGGGGGGGCAGCAATGGTAACAAATGAGGTGGGGTGCACGGGCAAGGCACCCCAGCGCGGCCCCTTCCCCGCTCGGGGCCTGTGGGGCAAGGCGCTTCACTCCTCTGGGCCTCAGGGACCGCCTCGGGTCAAGGGGGAGGGCGACGACAGGGAGCCCCACGGGGGACCATCTGATGAGCCCGGAGCTCCCCCATCCTTTCGAAGGGGGCTCGGCCCCTAGGTAGTGCGCCAGAAAGACTCGGGAAGGAAGGAAAGGGCAGGGCGGGGACCGGGTGAGCCGAGGGGTAAGGGGAGCCCAAGGGGAAGGGGGAGGACAGGGCAAAAGAGGAGGCTAGGGCAGAAGAGGACAGGAGGGGAAAAAGGTGGCCGAGGGGACAGGTGGAGACGAGGGGCAAAGGGGAGCCCGGGAAAAAGGGAAGGCCAGGGGCAAAGGAGAGGCCAAGGCGAGAGGAGAGGGCCGGAAGAAGGTGAGGTCAGGGAAAAAGGGGGGCCTAGAGAAAAAGTCGGGGGAGCAAAAAGGGTGGACCCGTGCAAAGGGTTAGACCGGGCCAAGACGTGAGGCCGGGAGAAAAGGTTTGTCCGGGAGTAAAGGTTGGGCAACGGGAAAGAACTGGGCCAGGGAAAAATCTTAGGCCAGGAGAAAAAGTGCGGCCGGGAGCAAAGGTCAGACCAGGAGGAAATATCAGGCCAAGCGAAAAGGGTTGTCCGGGAGAAAAGCTTAGGCCAGGAGAGAAAAGATTTCTCTGGGGAAAAATGTTTGGGGAGAGGAAAAAGTCCGGTGAGTTGGAAAGGTGAGGTCAGGGGCAAAGCTGAGATGGGGAAAGATGATGCCGGGAGAAGAAGTTAGGCTGGGAGAAAAGGGCGGGCCGGAAGAAAAAAGTTCGGCTGGGAAACAAGGTTAGGCCGGGAGAAAGGTTAGGCCAGAGAAAAAGGTCAGACCAGAAAAAATGGTTTGGCTAGGGGAGAAAGTGAGGTGAGTTGGAAAGGGGAGGACAGGGGCAAAGCGGAGACAGGGGCAAAGGTGAGGCCGGGAGAAGAGGTTAGGCTGGGAGAAAATGTCAGACCAGGAGCAAAGGTCAGACCAGGAGCAAAGGTCAGACCAGGAGCAAAGGTCAGGCCGCGAGACAAGGTCAGGCCGCGAGACAAGGTCAGGCCGTGAGACAAGGTCAGGCCGGGAGACAAGGTCAGGCCGGGAGACAAGGTCAGGCTGGGAGAAAAGGTTTGCCTAGGGAAAAAGGAGAGGCCAAGGAGAGAGTTCGGCTAGAGGAGAAGGTCAGACGAGGGGAAAAGATTTGGCGGGGCAGAGGCCAGGTGAGGCCAGGAGAAATGGTTGGGCTTGGGAACAGGTCACCACAGGGAAAAAGGGCAGCCCAGGAAAAACGGTTAGGGAAAATTAGGGCAAAAATCAGGGGACCCGTCTGTCCTCTCTGCAAGGCTCCAGCGAAGAAGAATCCTCCTCCTCCTCCTCCTCCTCCTCCTGCGGATTTGGGGCAAGACAGGAGGAGGCCTTGGCCTCCAGGGCCTGGCGGGGCGGCAGCTGGGTCCGCGAGCCTTCCTGGGCGACAACGAGGGCGACTCCGAAGTTTCTCCGCCCCACCCCCTGCCCCCCGCCCTCAGGACTCACGGGCAGCTGCTCTTCGCTCGCCTGGGCTCTGTCAAGCACGGGATGGACCCACCGAGGGGCAGGCAGCAGACTCCAGCTCGCCCGAGATGGCCGGGGAATCCCCGGCACGCCCCACCGGGTTTCTGGCCTGGGAGGGTAAGAGAAAGGCCACAGTGAGCTCCCCAGCTCCACCACTCGCACGATTTCCCCTGCTGGCGCACCGCTGCACCTCGTCGGCCTCGGCCAACTCCCCACTCCCGCCCGCACTCAGCCCGCTAAGAGTCCCATGCTCCCAGTCCCCTGGGCCAGAGCCCGCGAGTCTAATCCGCGCCCCACCGGGAGGGTCAGCTCGGGGGCCAGGGCCTCCCTCGCCAGGGGGCCCCGGGGCGGGGGCTTGTCTGGCGCCGGCCAAGTGGAGATGACTCGCATCCTGCCCAGAGCCCTGGCCCCTGGGCGCCCGGGAGTGGCCTCGTCTTCATCTCGCTGCTTCCTCACTGGATGCCCCCAGACAGAAACACACACACACACACACACACCCCCAACCCCTCTTCGCACTGGGGGTAGCAGCACAGTCCACTCAGGAAGGCGGAAAAGCTGCTGGGGGTGGCTGCCTACAGAAGAAGCAGCGAGGGGCTCCTCAAAGCCGAGCAGCAGCACACACCGTGTTTTCGGGAAAAAGGGTGCGGGGTCAGGCCCGCCAAGCCCAAGCGGGGGCCGGGGGCGGGGGGGGGGCCGAACCAGAATGGAAGGTTCTGGCCTTGGGGACAAATCTGCGAGGCTGCGGCTGGGGGCGGTGGTGGGGGGGGCAGCAATGGTAACAAATGAGGTGGGGTGCACGGGCAAGGCACCCCAGCGCGGCCCTTCCCCGCTCGGGGCCTGTGGGGCAAGGCGCTTCACTCCTCTGGCCTCAGGGACCGCCTCGGGTCAAGGGGGAGGGCGACGACAGGGAGCCCCACGGGGGACCACTGGATGAGCCCGGAGCTCCCCCCATCCTTTCGAAGGGGGCTCGGCCCCTAGGTAGTGCGCAGAAAGAACTAGGGAAGGAAGGAAAGGGCAGGGCGGGGACCGGGTGAGCCGAGGGGCAAGGGGAGCCCAAGGGGAAGGGGGAGGACAGGGCAAAAGAGGAGGCTAGGGCAGAAGAGGACAGGAGGGGAAAAAGGTGGCCGAGGGGACAGGTGGAGACGAGGGGCAAAGGGGAGCCCGGGAAAAAGGGAAGGCCGGGGGCAAAGGAGAGGCCAAGGCGAGAGGAGAGGGCCGGAAGAAGGTGAGGTCAGGGAAAAAGGGGGGCCTAGAGAAAAAGTCGGGGGAGCAAAAAGGGTGGACCCGTGCAAAGGGTTAGACCGGGCCAAGACGTGAGGCCGGGAGAAAAGGTTTGTCCGGGAGTAAAGGTTGGGCAACGGGAAAGAACTGGGCCAGGGAAAAATCTTAGGCCAGGAGAAAAAGTGCGGCCGGGAGCAAAGGTCAGACCAGGAGGAAATATCAGGCCAAGCGAAAAGGGTTGTCCGGGAGAAAAGCTTAGGCCAGGAGAGAAAAGATTTCTCTGGGGAAAAATGTTTGGGGAGAGGAAAAAGTCCGGTGAGTTGGAAAGGTGAGGTCAGGGGCAAAGCTGAGATGGGGAAAGATGATGCCGGGAGAAGAAGTTAGGCCGGGAGAAAAGGGCGGGCCGGAAGAAAAAAGTTCGGCTGGGAAACAAGGTTAGGCCGGGAGAAAGGTTAGGCCAGAGAAAAAGGTCAGACCAGAAAAAATGGTTTGGCTAGGGGAGAAAGTGAGGTGAGTTGGAAAGGGGAGGACAGGGGCAAAGCGGAGACAGGGGCAAAGGTGAGGCCGGGAGAAGAGGTTAGGCCGGGAGAAAATGTCAGACCAGGAGCAAAGGTCAGACCAGGAGCAAAGGTCAGGCCGCGAGACAAGGTCAGGCCGCGAGACAAGGTCAGGCCGCGAGACAAGGTCAGGCCGCGAGACAAGGTCAGGCCGGGAGACAAGGTCAGGCCGCGAGACAAGGTCAGGCCGCGAGACAAGGTCAGGCCGGGAGACAAGGTCAGGCCGGGAGAAAAGGTTTGCCTAGGGAAAAAGGAGAGGCCAAGGAGAGAGTTCGGCTAGAGGAGAAGGTCAGACGAGGGGAAAAGATTTGGCGGGGCAGAGGCCAGGTGAGGCCAGGAGAAATGGTTGGGCTTGGGAACAGGTCACCACAGGGAAAAAGGGCAAAAGGTGTAGGGAGCGGAAAGGGTGGACCCGGGCAAAGGGTTAGACCAGGGCAACACGTGAAGCCGGGCGAAAAGGTGAGGCCAGGCGAAAAGGTGAGGCCGGGCGAAAAGGTTAGGCCGGGCGAAAAGATTAGACCAGGGCCAAAGGTTAGACCAGGCGAAAAGGTTCGGACAGGAGAAAAGGTTAGGTGGGGCAAAAAGGTTAGGCCAGGGCAAAAGGTTAGACCAAGGGAAAAGGTTAGGCCATTCAAAAAGGACAGATTGGGTGAAATGGTTAGGCCGGTCAAAAAGGTTAGGCCAGGGCAAAAGGTTAGGCCAGGGCAAAAGGTTAGGCCGGGTGAAAAAGTCAGACTGGGAGAAATGTTCAGCCCAGGCAAAAAGGTCAGACTGGGCGAAATGATTAGGCCAGGCGAAAAGGTTAGGCCAGGCAAAAAGGTCAGACTGGGGGGAAAAGGTTAGACCAGGGCCAAAGGTTAGACCAGGGGAAAAGGTTAGGCCAGCTCGAAAAGGTTAGGCAAGGCGAAAAGGTTAGTTAGGCCAGGCGAAATACTCAGGCCAGGGGAAAAGGTTAGACCAGGACAAAAGGTTAGACCAGGGCCAAAGGTTAGGCCAGGGGAAAAGATTAGGCCAAGGGAAAAGGTTAGGGAAAAATAGGGATAAAATAGAGGGACCCCTCTTTCTTGCCTCTCTTGCATGAGAATGACAAGAATCCTCATCAAAATCCGAATCATGCTCTTTGTGAAGGGAGGAGGATGGCTCTTCCTCTAGCAGCTCGGGACGGGATCCTGCCCTTTCTCATCTAAGGGCGGGTGACTGGGGCCTGCCCCGCCTGCCCCCGCCCGCAAGACTAACGTGGCGCTTCACCTACCTCAACCCTTCTCCGAGAAGAAGGGGGGTGGGCAGGATCCTCCACCTGGATGGAGCAAGATGGCACAGGCATCCCCCAGCCCGCCCTCCCGGGGGGGTTTATTCCCTGGGAAAAAAAGAGACAGGCAAGAGTGAGCTCCCCATCTCCACTCGCTGGGTTTCCCAGCCCCCCCCACCCCTGGCCCCCCCACCTTCCAGCTCCCCCAGGCACTTTGTCCGGTCATCCCCCTGCCCCGCCCCGCCTCTGCCCAGAAAAAGTGCCATCCCCACCACTAGGGACCCACCCGGAGCCTCCGCTCTGTCGCTGAGCGGGATGGGCTCCTCGGGGGTCAGCCGCCTCCAATGGAAGGGAGACCTCCCTGAGTGAAAGGGGAGAATGTTGGGGCGGGCGCCGGGAGAAGAAGACAAGCCCTTGGCCAAGGAGAAGGAGGCAGGGAGACACCCCCCCCAACGCGAGCAGCAGCCCAGGGGAGCAGGGGAAACTGAGCGGGGAAGTCGGAGCGGCAGGCCAGGTGGCGGCTCCGGTGGAGGCATGGTCCACTCCCCGGCACGGAGGCCAGGGCTCGACCCCGACCGAACCCTCCCTAAAGACCCTTTTATGCTGGACGACAAGAGCCGTGGGTCTCGGAGCGCTGCCACTGCGACAGCAACAGGCCTTTGGAGTGGCTAAGGAGCCATGGGCCAGGGAGGTTGAACCCCTTCAGCGCTCTCAGGAGCAGCAGCCTCACAACAACAACAACAAAAACTACACCACCACCAAGGAAGGTTGGGGTCTTTTGGGCGCCCTGCCGAGGGGGCCCACACGGTTCCAAGGGCTGGGCGAGACCAAGTGGTTTCCGGCGGTCCCCTGAGGGCCTCACCGTCTTGCTCCCCATCGGACCGATAGGGTCACGGAGGCCCCAGGAAGTGGAATGACTTACCCAAGGTCCCACTGCAGACAGAAGACAGTGGCGGGGGGGGGGGGGGAGGGGCGAGCGGAGAAGCCCCGTCATGGGCCCTTGACTCCCAGGCCCTCCGGGACCCTCATTCCGTTCATTGTCCTTCGGCCTCCTCCCACCCCCCCTCACCGGGGCATGAGGTCAGGAGAGGGGAGGGATGATCCGCCCTCCCCGCCCCCCCTACGCCGGTCCCCCCGCCCCAGAACAGGCCTGCCGACAGGGCCAGAGGGAAACGACCTCCTGACCTCCAAGCCCTCCCAGCAAGCCAGGGAGCAAGCCCCGAGCCAGCTTCCCTCTTCCGCCGAGACTGGCCCCTGACCGCCCCCCGCCCCCCCGCCCCTGCGGCCCCATCCCAACTCCCTCCGAGACTGCCCCTGAGAAGTGTCAACTCCAGAGGAAGGAAGGATGTGCAAGCAGTGGGGGGGGGTGGGGCGGCCCTGCGGGCGGGGGTGTGGGACCACAGGACGGGGCGCTCAGGCAGGATTCACTCATCCTGAAGCTCGAGACTGGCGGATCCGGGATCGTCTTTTGCGCCCCACCGTCAAGCCTGACCCAACCAGTTCCCTCCGCAGAGCCCTGGCCCCAGGCAGGAGAACCTGCCTCGGGGCTGCGAGGGCGAGAGAAGCGGCGGGGCGCTGGGCAAACCGCACAGGCTGGCGAGGCCCAAGTCAGGGGTTGGCATCCCGGCTGGGCCCCTTGGCAGCTGGGGGACTGGGGGCAAGTCCCTTCACTGCTCGGTGCCTCCGAGCCCTCCTGGGTCAAATGGGGAGGAAACACTGGGAGCCTCCCGGGGGAGGCCCTGCGGGCTCTGGAGCTCCCCCAGCGCTGGGAACCGTGCTCGGCCCAGAGTCGGCACTTAACCAAGATCACCAGGAGGAGGAAGATGAGGATGAGGATGACGACAGGGCCCTCGGCTCACCACCTCCCACCTCCCCTACCATGACTTTTCAGCCGCCACCCAGGCCCCCATCCCCTTCGCTTCGAGGGGGCAACGCGGCTCCTCCTCGGCACCCTCCCACCATCAAGAACACTCACCGAAAGGCCAGGGAAGGCAGAGGCCTCCCCACGCCCGACCCCACCACCCCCACAGCCCCACCCCCCCCACCCACCCGACGGTTGCTTTCCACTCCCCCCATGCACTGAGGCACAGCCACCAAGCCCTGGACCAGCCACCCAGCCCCACCAGGGCTAACACCACCCCTTCTGCTTTGACCCCTCCCTTCCCTGGATGGTCTTCCTTGAGGCCTCCCCAGGCCACGGAGGCTGAACCCAGAAGATGCAAAAGGAACTCTGCTACTATGAGGGAGACCAGCCCATCGCCAAGGGGTCAGGGAAGGCGAGCAGAGCAGTAGGGACCAGTCTGGGAAGGGGAGGACGAGTCAGGGCTGCAGGGAACAGGGCGGTTATTGCGGGTCTCCGGGACTCTCCTGACCCTGGAGGGCAGGGCTCGACACAGAGGAAGCACGCCGGCGACACCACGGAGGATTGGCCGGCACCAAGTGTCTCGTGGCATTGCCACGGGCCAGGAGAAGGGCTGGAGAGCAAAGAGGCGGGGGGGGGGGGGTGCTGAGAAGCCTTGGGTAGTGGAGTGGTGTTAGGCCCGTCACCCCACGACCCACTTGCCTCACAGGCACCAACAAAGTCGGGAGAGGGGAAAGATTCGACCGCCACCTAACAGCCTGCCCTGGACGCCTGGAAGGCAAGGGCCGGGCCCCGAAGAGCCCCGAGTCAACAAGCCAGAAAGCAGAGGCAGGGGGACCAAAACGGCCAGACCGCAGTGACCTCCAAAACGTTGCTCTGCTGCTCCTCAACTCCAAAGTCCCTCGCACTCAAGCCGACAACACACTCAGCTCCAAATCACCTCAGGCTGTCGAGGCTTACATGGGGGGCCGGGAAGGGGCAGAGCCCGGACTGACCTCAGTCACCCACTCACCCACCACTGGAGGCAGCTGGATGAGAGATGAGGTGGAGCGGGGAGGAAGCCCTAGCCGCTTCCAAGAGAACGAGGGGATGGCTTGACCAAGAGAGGGGAGATGGGAGAGGGGAGAAGGGATCGGATCGGAGGGAATGGAATTGCAATCTCGAGCAGGAAAGGATCGTCCCGGGAAACACATATTCCAAACAGCTCGCCGAGTGGGGAGGGTGAGGCGGGGGTGTCTCTGGCCGGCGTCGGACCATCACCCCCCACCCTTGCTTCCCGTCTGAGTTCCCTCCTCACAGTCCCTCCCTCCCCGCCCCCATCCCCCCTGCTGACGCTGGACCCCAGGAGTCGTCAGAGCACTCAGGCCCTGAAAAGCACAAAACCATCCCTCTCCCCACCAGCAGAGCCCTCCTCAAATCACAGGTCCTCCAAGACGTCTTCCCCAACTAAGCCCTCCTTTTGGCGCGTTGAGTGGGAAGGGAGGGAGACACGAGGAACAGAGCTGATGGGACTTTTTCTTGAGGGCATGCGTGGGGTGTTTGAAGATTGCATGGTTCCTCTCGTCATGCTCAGAGCTGGAGAAGGAGGCCTAGACGGGGGCAGACCACCGAGGGGTTGGGAGGGGCTTGCGGGGCCAACACTCTTTCTAGGGCTGAGCCCACAAGACACACTCGGCCTCCCCTTCTCCCCCACTCCCATCTCCTGCTCGCTCCCAACCACAGGACTCATTGCAGACCTCTCCTAGCGCGAGGAGGCCGGACCCTGGGGGGCTCCGGGAAGCCAAAGGTCCCGGCCCCTTCTGCAGTCCGGACTGAAACACCTCGGCGATGGTGGAACCTGACCGGAAGAGACCCATGGGCAGGAGGGGGGGCCAGGTTTGCTCCCCCGGCCCTTGGCCCCGCCCTCCGCTTCTGGGTGGGAGGGCGGGGGGTCCAACCCTTCGGGCGTCCCCAGAATCAGCCGTCTCCTCGCTGCACAAGGAGGGGGAGGAGATGGCACACCACCGAGGTTTCTGGGGCAGACACCCGGGGCCCCCTCCTCCACCCAACAGGCAACCGATCCTCGGGAGAGATGAGGCATCTAGGCAGACCCCCTCACTGAGAGGACTGTCACCAGCAGCCCTACTTAATGGACGGCTTGAAATGAATGTCCGCCTCCCCCTACACCACAAGCAGCTGCTGGTCAGGGAAGGGGTCTGTCCTCTGGGTCTGCTCCCAAGCCCGCAGGACAGTGCTCTGCACACAGGAGGCACGCCCTCCATCCATGTGGATTGAACTGAAGGGCACAACGCAGCACACCCGGGATACATTTCAGTTTCTGGCACCGAGACTGGCCTGCTGTCCGCCAGGCCACATGGGCTAAGACCTCCATGTCGGGGACGAGTCGGCCCCACTCTGCTGCTCAGAGAGGCAGAGGGGAGACACCCTGAGTTCTCCA